>NW_008335435.1:410500-412461 GCF_000622305.1 Nannospalax galili
TATCTCAAGAGCTGTATCATTCATGTTTGGTTCACAGGAATACCTAACATTTTGTGCACAGGGTATTTCAGAATGGAGATATGTTTAGTTTTGAAATGCTAATACTTTTTAAAAATTTTTAGTTGAATTTTTTGTATTAAATACAGAATATCTTAATCAACTTTGTAACCCCCTTCCCCATTGGCACCAACCCATGATGTTATATTTTCGAATGGTTCTTGGTCTGTTTATATACCTTCAGAACTTGTGAATTCTAATAATACTTACAAGATAGAAATGTTTTTGCTATCTTTTGAGGACATTGAATCATGGCATACATATTGTTCTTGAAATTTTTGTGTTATTTGTATTCAGTTTGTTTTTGTTTAGTTTTTTTGTCTTTTTGAGACAGGCTGGCCTCGAACTCACAAAGATCCGCCTGCCTCTGCCTCCCAAGTGCTAGGATCAAAGGCATGCGCCACCACGCCCGGCTTGTTTTTTGTTTTGTTTTTTTTTTAATTACCAGCTTCTAACATTGACTTTATCTTGTTATAAATTATGGCTTACAGCTTTTTTTTCCTTTTTATTGCCTCAAGTATTTTGCTTGATATAGAATCATAGTACTGAAAAGGTAGATTACTTGGGCCTTGGCTTTGGTTTAATTTTCAGAATTAAAAAGGTGGTAATTCATATTGTAAAAATAATAACTTTATTACTTTAGTGAATCCTTTCTCACATATATCCCAAGCCCAAATACAATATTTAAATAAGACTTTGCACATTCTTTAGGGGTGGTTCCCATGTTTTGTAAGCTGTAAACACTGTTATTATTAGAATCACTTTCTCATTAGATTCAGCAGCTTTCCAAAAAGGAGATCGAGGATCTGCTTCGAAGAGGTGCTTATGGTGCCATTATGGATGAAGAGGATGAGGGCTCCAAATTCTGTGAAGAGGATATTGATCAGATTTTACTACGTCGTACAAAAACTATTACTATTGAATCAGAAGGACGTGGGTCAACCTTTGCTAAGGTAATACACAGTGAGGGCACTAATGTATAAATGTAGCAGGGGTGTGAGCACATCCTTACCCCTAAAACCATTAGTTGTCTCTTTTTAGCTCCAATAACAGTTCTTGGACTTTGTTTTGTTTTGAGATAAGTTATCTTGTAGCCCAGGCTGGCCTCAAACTTGCTATATTGTCAAGGATCACTTTGAATATCTCATCTTCCTGCTCCTGCCTTCAGTGTGCTATAATCAAGGCTTTGTGCATGCTAGGTAAAGCACTCTGCGAACTGAGCCACATCTCCAGCCCATAATAGATCTTTCCTTCCATTTATTCTGCTCTTATACAAAGTACTAACATGATTTCCTCTGATCCTAGTAAAATGGAATATGTTTAATAATTAGAAACATTTTTAGCCATTAATTACAAAAAACATTTGTAGCAGGGCGTGGTGGCGCACACCTTTAATCCTAGCACTTGGGAAGCAGAGGCAGGTGGATCTTTGTGAGTTCAAGGCCAGCCTGGTCTACATAGTGAGTTCCAGGAAAGCTGGGGCTACAGGGAGATCCTGTCTCAAAAAAGAAAAAAAAAAAAAAAAAAATGTATGAAATGAAAACAGCGCAAAAATAAGTAGTATGGGCTGGGGGGATGACTCAGTCAATTAAGTACTTGCCTTGTAAGCAGGAGAACTTGAGTTCATGCCCCAGAATGCATACAAACACATGCTTGTAATCTTGGCATTGGGGATGTAGAAATGGGAAGGTAGGTCCCTAGGGCTCCCTGGCAAGCAGTTCTAACCTCTTTGGTGACCTTCAGGCCAGTAAGAGATCCTGAGTCAAAGAAAGTAGATGGTGTTCCTGAGGATGATACCCAAGGTTGTCCTCTGGCCTGAATACACATGTGTACCTTCACATATATGTGCATACCCAATCACATATATGTACTTATACATATGAACAATTACATAAAATTTATAT
>NW_008335435.1:412534-427066 GCF_000622305.1 Nannospalax galili
TATATATATATATATAAAGTGATGTGGGAGGTTTAATCAGTTTATATTAACTTTCAAAATGTTAAAACAAGCTGATAAGATGATATAGACAACAAAAATACCTGGTACACAGCATGAGGACTTGAAGACCTGAGTTCAGATCCCTAGTTCTCATGGATGGAATGGCACACATCTGTAACCCTAGTGCCAGGGCTTGGAGAGGTAAGAAGGCGTAGACAAGGAGGGTCACTGGAGCTTGCTAGTCAGCAACTCTCTAATCAGTGAGCTCTGGGTTCAAGGTGAGATCCTGTCTTCAATAATATAGTAATGTGAAAAATGATCTCTGGCCTCCACCCATGCACACAAGCCCACACATCTATTCTGTATACCCATAACACACACACAAATAAACTTTTAACCATTTATTCATTGGGAGGGAACACACATACCACCTTGCCAGCCCATGAATTAAAGTTTTTATTTAATTAAAAAAATGGGACCAATGAGATGGCTCAACAGGTAAATGTACTTGCTTCCAGTACTGATGACCTGAGTTTAATACCCAGGAGGGAGAGAGCCAACTCCTACAGTTGTCCTCTGCCTTCCAGGTATGTGCCGCCACACACAAATAAATGTAGTGAATATTTTTTTTAATTTTTAAATTTAAAGACCCCAAAAGGAGAGAAAAATGAGAGATTTGCACTGTAGCTGTTTTTTTGTACTTTATTAATTACACAAGTAATTTGACCATGCCTTTTAAATATGGCATAGTGAAATGTAGCACCACTATATAGTGACACCATAGGTATAAGGTATAAGGTTGAATTTCCAGTGACTTCGTGTATATAGAATTGCTTTCAAGGATTTGGCCAATCTGCTTTTCATTATCAAATAGTATTTGATAAGGAACTATGTATATGGAATACAGTAATTATAAGAATATATATACTGTATGTTTTCTATATCAAAACTCATATTGGTAACATGGTTTTATCATGTATACCTCGTTCTGAGAGATTACATTACAAGAACCTTGAAGTGGGTCCTAGAAATAGGAAAGCTTCCTCTCTGAGTTTGTTTTGTGGTTTTTTTTGGGATTTGGTTTTTGTAGCCTCAGCAGTCACGCAATTCACTATGTAGACAGCTGGCCTGTGTTCACAGAGATCTGTTGTGATTCAAGGCATACACCACAATGCCCAGAGGCTCTGATTTTTTTTTCTTTTATTATTTTTATTTTATGTGTATGAGCATATTGCCTGAATGTATGTGAGTGAATCCGTGTCATGCAGTGCCGTGGAGGTCAAAAGAGGGCTTCGGATTCCCCTGGAACTAGAGTTAAGGACAGTTCGTAGCCACCATGTGGGTGCTGGGAATCGAACCCGGGTCCTCTGCAAGAGCAGTCAGTGCTCTTAATCACTGAGCCATCTCTCCAGCCCCTAATTTCTTCTTTTTTTTTTTTTAAGGGGACAGATGTTCCTGAGGATTGAACCCAGAGTTTTACATATAGGCAAATGCTCTCCCACATTCCTAGCTTGCTGTTGTCTCATTTTTTTTTTATTTGGTGTATTGTACAAGGCATGGTCCCATGCCCATAGTTCCAGCACTTGGGAGATTTAAGAAAGAGAATTAATGCTTGAGACCAGTCTGAGCTACGTAGAGAAATCCAGTCTCAATGATTGATTGATTGATTGATAGATGATTGATAGATAGATAGATAGATAGATAGATATAGATAGAGAGATAGAGAAAGAGACAGATGAATGACATAGGACAAAGACAGTAATGAACAGAACAATTTGTTGAAACTTAAATGATGCTTCAGAAATACTGCTTCTTTGTGAGGTTCCTTCTCTGGCACCTAGCACTTTTTAAAGAAGATACTAGTTAAACTATGAAATATCCATAGTGTGAAATACTGAGCAGAAGCTAAAAAATAAGATAGAGCTACTATAGATGAACCTAGAGGACATAGATGGAAAATCCTTAAGACATACTGTTAGGTCTAAAATTTGCAAAGAGATAAATATTTGACAAAATACACTGCTTAACTAAAAATGTGATAGAAACAAAGTAGTATATGAGAAAATGAACTTTATAGTATTGGTAGAGTTTGAAATACTTATTCTACCTTAATTTCCTAATGCTCATGTAGGTATTATTTTAGAAAGTATCTCCCTGTCTTGTTTAGTTTCCTCACCATGACAAAGATAATTTCCTTACTTATTGAAAGTGTGAGAGTTAACAATAGCAACTTATTTATCTATCTCTGCTCCTAAACTCTAGCCTTTGTTGGCATTAGAAAATCTTTGCCTTGCCAGGTGTGGAGGTACACGCCTTTAGTCTCAGCACTTGGAAGCAGAGCAGGCAGATCTCTGTGAGATCAAGGCCAGCCTGGTCTATATTGTGAGTGCCAGGCCAACTAAGGCTACAGATAGACTCTGTCTCAAAAAGACCCAAAAAACCTTTACTTTGAACAAATGCTGTGTTATATTTCAGGCTCTGGATTGGAACCATCCTGTTTATTTGTATGCTGATTTCAAATTCTGTCCACAGTAATATGAAGAGATAATGATCTAAGTATATTTTTCAAAGTTTTTCTTTTCAACATCAAAGCATTTCCAAAAATTACTGTTATATATTTCAGGCAAGTTTTGTGGCATCTGGAAACCGGACAGATATTTCCTTAGATGATCCCAACTTCTGGCAAAAATGGGCTAAAAAAGCAGAAATAGATATAGATGTCATCAGTGGCAGAGTAAGTACTGATGAAAGTTTAGTCTTTTTGGTGACTATTTGTAGCTAATGTACATATGTATTTGTAGCAAATGTACCTATGAACACTAGTATTTCTATTATATAGAAATTACATAAGTTAATCAAGGAATTCATCAAAAGCTTTAAAAATTATGAGCAAAATACATCTGAAAATATATTCAAATACAAATCATAAAAAAAAAACCTTGAGAAAGGAAAAGGGACAACTCTTCCTTACAAACTTCTTTTAATCAATGTACCAGGAATGAGGGAAATATAAAAGCACTCCTGATCTACCATGATCATAATCACAGCAGGTAAGTCTTCCAGTGAATTCTAACATTAGTGGGTAATAATTAAAACACGGGATAGTTCTAGATTCTCAAAGTACATCTTCTGAAATATATGTTAATTACAAAAGGAACACTATTAGCTCTATACTAGAGAAGCTTAGCGAAGATTACTTGTGTGCAATAAGATAGATTAGCATTATATTTGTCCCTGTTATGTACAGTGTACTGTGCACACAGTAGATGCACAAGGACCTATTTCTCTGATCCTGACTTACTCTGCTCCCATGTACCATCTTCTGCTCTATGACTTTCTTGGGCATCTGATTCTATTTCTGGCCTCAGTTTCCCTCTCTTGTAATGCTATTGGCCCCCTTGCAAAATTATAATTCTTTGAGAATTCTTGAAAAATGCTTTCTACTATTATTCTTTATTTTATATCCTTCTTACATTGTAAAACATTTTATTCTGGATAGTATTTATTTTTTAATACATATATCATACCATCAAAAGTTTGGATTCCTTTTCAGCAGGCGCTATCTTATTGATCTTTGTATCTATAGCCTCTAAATAATGCCTGTTTTATAAGCTAAAAGATGTGCGTTGAATGAATGAAACTGAATTGAACACGAGAAGACTGAGACATTTACTACCTTGCTTTTGTTTATTTGTACAATTATTTTGGACAGAACTAAAACATGTTTGGAGATCTATGAAATATAACATTTGACAAGTATTTCAAATCCTATATATTTTATTTTACTTTAGGATTTATATTTAAAATAAACAAGTCAAAAAGATTTCGTTTAGCCAGGCATGTGTAGTGAACGCTTTAATCCCAGCATTCAGAAGGCAAAGGCAGGTGAATCTCTGATTCTGAGGCCAGCCTGGTCCATCTAATCAGTTCTAGGGCAGCCAGAGCTACATAGTGAGACCTTGCCTCATCTTGTCTCAAAAAAACCCATAAAAACATTTACTTCAGAATGACTTATTCCCTTTTAAATTAAATTAACTAGGTAACACAAATTGTAAAGTATAAATTCAACCTAAAATATATTTATGATTAATTGTAGAAGTACAATAATTTTCATTTTAATGACAAAAGAAAAAAAACAATTATTTTTAGTCTATGAATATAATGGCAGAAAATTATATATATATATGATAGGAATGATTTTAAAAGAACAAAAGATATTTGAAATTCACTTGACAGGGTGTTAGTTCTGCTAGTAATTTTTTTTCTATAATTATTTTGTTTCTATGCTTTGAAAGGTGAAAGAAAATAAAAAGCATTATGAATAAAATTTAAAGAACTTCATTAAACTTAAATTAAATTTTACAGAATAGCTTGGTTATCGACACCCCAAGAATTAGGAAGCAAACAAGACCCTTTAGTGCCACAAAAGATGAATTGGCTGAATTATCTGAAGCTGAAAGTGAAGGAGATGAAAAACCCAAACTGCGGAGACCCTGTGACCGTTCCAGTGGCTATGGACGAACTGAATGCTTTAGAGTAGAGAAAAACCTGCTAGTTTATGGGTAAAATGCCATGCTTAATTTTTTTTTTAATTTTTATTTATTAATTTTATTTTCTGTATATGAGGGTATTGCCTGCATGTATGTAAGTGCACCCATGTCATGCAGTGCCTTAGCCACCATGTGGGTGCTGGGCTTTGAGCCCTGGTCCTCTGCAAGAGCTGCCAGTGCTCTTAACCATTGAGCCAGCTCTCCAGCCCCACTATATGTGTTTTATAAGTAATCATATATAAAGTTAAATTCATACTGTTTTGGAGTACGTTTTATCTTATTAGAATCAATTAAAATCTATTTTCTAATGTCCTGAGTTTCTTTTTTTAATTTTTATTTATTTTTATCTTATATGTATGAATGTTATGCCTGCATGTAAGTGTACCCATTTGAGCCAGCTCTCCAGCCCCACTATATGTGTTTTATAAGTAATCATATATAAAGTTAAATTCATACTGTTTTGGAGTACGTTTTATCTTATTAGAATCAATTAAAATCTATTTTCTAATGTCCTGAGTTTCTTTTTTTAATTTTTATTTATTTTTATCTTATATGTATGAATGTTATGCCTGCATGTAAGTGTACCCATGTCATGCAGTGCACATGGAGGACAGAAGAGGGCATCACATTCTCTGGAACTGGAGTTACAGTTGTTAGCTTCCATGTGGGTGCTGGGCTTTGAGCCCTGGTCCTCTGCAAGAGCTGCCAGTGCTCTTAACCACTGAGCAAGCCATCTCTCTTGCCCCAGTGTCCTGAATTTCTTTATTTATCATGTATTTAAGAGTAGAATACTAAGACATAAGTGTATCACTAAAGTTGAACTTGTTCTCAAATTTGCATATTTATTAATATAGGGTAGATAAGGTTGCTATCCACTATTGAACAAAATATAGTAAAAATTACTGTACCATGTGTTTTTCCTTTACACATGAGAGAAAGCAATAGCAATCTGTAATGGCAGAATTCTTTTTTGTGGCCTTCATTCATGAGTTGTTTTTCGCTTAGTCATCATTCAGTATTAATGTGACTATATCTTTCTTAATTAACCAGGTGGGGCCGATGGAGAGAGATTTTGTCTCATGGGCGATTTAAAAGGCAGCTGAATGAGCATGATGTAGAAATCATTTGTCGGGCACTCTTAGCCTATTGCCTCATTCACTACCGAGGAGATGAGAAAATTAAAGGTTTCATATGGGATCTCATTTCTCCAACTGAAGATGGGCAGACACGTGAGCTACAAAATCATTTAGGTAAATACATTCATTTCCTTAAAAAAATGTTTTTATTATATAAGTAATATTTAGGTATTCTCCTGTAAATCTTTTAAAGTAAAGCACTGCATATAGCATTAAAGAACATAACTTTCATACTTGAAATTCTAGCTTCTGAAAATGCCATTGTTAACTGTTTTGTGGGTTTGGGAATTTACATATTATCACTAAATATATATCACCAGCAAATTGCTGACCTCAAAGTTTGGAAAGACTCAAAGGTCTTTCCATCTATGTTCGTGTTTTTTACCTTTCGCTTAGTATTCCGTGGTATGGATATTTTATAATTTGCATGCATTTCCTTTCTATAATGGGCATTCTGGTTTCCAATTTTAGATAAAAATAGTTTCAACTGGGAGCTTTGTACACTCCTTCTTATGTGTATGGGTCCATCTTTCACTATTGAAGTATAACATATTTGCATCTTCAGTGCCTTGAATCTGTGGCTCAATATCATCTCCCAGAATCTTCTGAAAAATTCAGAATTTGAAGGCCTCACTCAAACTTACTGAATCAGAATTGGCATTCTAACAGGTTCTTCAAGAATTAATACAAATATTGGAGCATGTAAAACACAATATACATTTTAAGTTTTTATAAATACTTTGCTGTCCAAAGTGACTAGTTTGCTGTCCTACCAGTATTATCCTACAAGTATTTTTTCCTCCATAATTTTACTAACAGAATGTTTATTTCTATATATAAAAGGGGTTTTTATAGCATAAAATAATTGTATTTTCTGTACAAATGAAAAAAATTACTGTGCTCTTAAATTTATGTTAGAGTTTCACTCTTCTGAATGACAGAATGTTTTTTGCTTGTCTGGTATATATTCTTAGTGCAAGGTACTGGGAGAACAAAAAAGAAATAAAGAAAACCCCTGAGTTCCTAAACCTTACATTCTAGCCAGGTAGACAGACATAGAATATAGACAGATTGATTAATTAAGCAATTACAGATTTTAATGAACATTTTGAGGTAATACTGCAACTAATGTATACTCCCAAGATAGGAACACAACAGAAAGGCAATGGTCAGTGTTGGTATGCCTTTTTAAAAAAATTTAATATATTATTTTCATTTTATGTGTATGAGTGCTTTCCCTGCTTATATGTAAGTGCATCTGTGTCATGCAATGCCTGCAGAGGTCAGAAGAACTGGAGTTCATCCTGATTCTTAGCTGCCATATGGATGCTGGGAACCAAACCTGGAT
Organism: Nannospalax galili; assembly: GCF_000622305.1. Lineage (NCBI taxonomy): Eukaryota > Metazoa > Chordata > Mammalia > Rodentia > Spalacidae > Nannospalax > Nannospalax galili. The sequence goes on from NW_008335435.1 coordinate 419,569, forward strand.
CCTCTGTAAGAGCAGTCAGTGCTCAACCATTGACCCATCTCTCCAGCCCTGGTCTGCCTTAATAGGAGACAAATTAGGGGCATGAATACATCTTAAAAATACTAAGATTAATAAATAATTGCAGGACATAAGATCTAAAATGTGAGATTTGTCTTCATTTTGTAAAGCTATTGTCTTGACTTGTCATCGGTCAGTACCGTCACCATTAATGTCTCAGAGATCTTTGTAGCCTGTGCAGGCCTCAGAAGGTCTCTTGCAATTCTTGCATTTGAAAAAAAGAAAAACAAAGGCTTTAAAATCACAGCTGTTTGTACAGATTACTTTTTGTTTCATATGTGCTTTTCATCTTGGCAGGCCTATCAGCTCCTGTACCCAGGGGTCGAAAGGGAAAGAAGGTAAAAACCCAGGCAAGCTCATTTGATATCCAGAAAGCAGAGTGGCTTCGAAAATACAATCCTGAGCAGCTACTTCAAGATGAAGGCTACAAAAAACATATCAAACACCACTGTAATAAGTAGGTAGTAGGATGTTTTTGAAACAATTTAAAATTTTACATTTCTGAATTTATTGATCTTACAATCTGGCCCACAGAGTATAGTGATAGTATGGTCTAAACTTTTAACTTTAACTTTATATGGTATTTTTCAGCAATCATGAAACCTGGGTATTTTTATCAACAAATGAAATTAGTCTACAGTTAAATTCATCTCTTACTGGGATATTATATAATGACAATTGTGAAGATTTTGGAGAATCCTTATATATGTCATCAATAATAAGACTCATTTAATCAGACATAATCATTTTGTTACTAAAAGATAATGAGTGCACATACCTGTTTCCCCTGTGCTTGGAAGGCAGGGGCAGGAGGTTCATCCAGGTGTTCAAGGCCAGCATGTTCTACATAGGGAGTACCTAACCAGCCAAAGCTACATAGCAAGATCCTGTCTCAAACAAAACTAACAAATAACAAAATAAAATTCTCTGTATAAATTTCTCCTTGGTTTCTTTTTTTGTTTTAGTAGCTAACATTTCCTGTGTCCTTTATTGTTTTTGTTTTCAGAGTTCTGCTTCGTGTAAGGATGTTATACTATCTGAAGCAAGAAGTCATTGGAAATGAGTGTCAGAAAGTATTTGATGGAGTGGATGCAAGGTAAGTTTAATGTTCAGATTTTCTTTTCAGTAACCTGATGAAGTAAAAATCATATGATCACAAAACATTGCATAGTAAGTGATTTCATACATTGAAGGAAATTCCCCAAGCTATAGAGAATTAACCTTTCCACTGTGCTGCCAATCTTCTGTTGGCTCTCATCCTTGATACTTATTAAATGTAATGCCAGGAGCAGGAGTTTGGTGAAGAATAGTATGTATCCAAGGTGTCATTCAGGTAGACACAAAGGAAATAACTGATTCATTCCTTTCTTCCTAAACTGGTATGGGTTGTTTTGTTTTCTTTATTTGTGATGTTGGGCTCAAACCCAGGGCCCTAGTGCATGTTAGGCAAGTATTTTACCATTGGACTACACCCCTAGCCCCAGGAACACATTTGAGTACTTTAATAAGCTCAGGCATGGTGAAACTGGAGATACAAAGACAAAACTAGTCTTCGTCCTTAAGAAGTTTATGGTGTCAGTGTGTAGGAAGTAAGCAAGCAGTTAACTATTCTTTATTGTATACATGAGATCCAACAAGGTGCCAGTAGGGATTTTCCATTTGTTTCATCTTGCCTCTTAACTACACGTAGTATATTTCAGTTTTCTCCTCTATTCTTAACATCTGTTTTAAACCTTCTACGTGTGCATTCTCTAACCACCGACTTAGCCCTTCATTCTCAGCAACTAGATGTAAGCAAGCCATCAGATAGAAATTCCCTCAGCTTCCTCCCACCAAATATAAAACTTACTTTTCTGTGCTCATGCTTGTCTTCTATTCCAGTAGTCACATGTGACTAACGCAGAACCCTGGACTCGGAGTTTTGCCCTGTTTTGTTCTATAGTTATCTTTTTACTCTCCACTACTTGCATAACACTCATACACTTACTCCTGCTGTAAGCAGTTCTTTGAATGAGAAATGTCCTCCATAGGCTCAAGTATTTGATCACTTTGTCCCCAGTTGTTGGCACTATTTGGGAAGTCTTGGGATCTTTAGAAGGTTTGGCCTTACTGGAAGAAGTATGTCACTGTGGGTGGGCTTTGAGAGTTCATAACTCCTACTTCCAGTTTGGGCTCTGCTTTTTGTTTGTGGTTGAAGATGTGAACTTTTGGCTCCTGCCACCCTGGACTCCTACTCCTCAGGAATCTTAAGCCAAAATAAACTCTTTCTTCTTTGCCATAGGTCACTTTTGGTTATGGTGTTCTAGCATAGTAACAAAGTTACGAGTATACCAGTAAATATGATTTTTGACCATTACCACTTCCTTTCCAGCTCACTTAATTTGGCACTTCTCATGATATTCTCTAACCTCATCACAGTGTTCTACCACTCATTTACTAGCCATTACTATTTTCATAGCCCCATGTTCTCATTACTTCTGCCCTCTAGGACTCTGCCCATTAGCTAAACTCCTTAACTCCTGGTGCTTTCCTTTCCCCACTGTTTGATAGACCTTTTGTAACCTCAGGTGAAAATTATCCACTTACTTCTTGCCCTCCCCTCAGTAAGTAAACATTGCCAGAAGGAAAAAATAAAAATCAAGCAATGTGAGATGGATTTACTTCAAATTCATGAGTATTCCATATCAAATGAAATGAAACACTCTTTACCTTAGTTAGTAACTCATTTTCCTATCATTTATACCTGTCCCTTCAAACAACCTTTTTTTTTTTTTTTTTTTTTTTTTTTTTTTTTTTGTCTTTTTTGAGACAGGGTCTCCCTGTAGCCCCAGCTGCCCTGCACCTCACTATGTAGACCAGGCTGGCCTCGAACTCACAGAGATCCCCCTGCCTCTGCCTCCCAAGTGCTAGGATTAAAGGCGTACGCCACCATGCCCGGCTTTTTTTTTTTTTTTTTTTTTTTGATACAGGGTCTCCCTGTATCGCCAGCTGGCCTGGAACTCACTATGGGGACCAGGCTGGCCTTGAACTCACAGAGATCCCCCTGGCTTTGCCTTCCAAGTGCAGAGATTAAAGGCGTGCGCCACCGAGCCCAACCTGAAACAACCTTTCTAACTCATCAACCAGCAATGTCTAATAATGACCACTTGTAACATATTTCATGGAGAAAACAGAAACAGGCCTCCTCCCTTGCCAGTGCATTGATTAAAGCATATCTCTTCTGTTCTTTTAAGAGCCTTATGTACTAAAATAATCTTTTTTTCTTCAGCCTTTCCTCCCTCTTTTCCTTCATCCCTTCCTCTCCTTTCTCCATGCTTAAATACCTGAATATTACACACTTAACCAAAAAAGGAAAAGGAATTTCCTCAATATACATTTTGCTATTTCATTTTTTTTTGGTTCTTTGCAACAAACTCCTGTATTTTCTCATTCTTTATTTGGCCTTTTCTCATCAACCCAGTCTAATCAATCTGTGATCTTCACTGTCCCACTGCAGTGACTTACAATAGGATCTGTTCTTGATGCTGTTGTGCCTCCTGTAGGTGTTCATGCTGCTCACTACACCCATCTGGTGGTTCTTTCCCTTTACTCTCTTCAGGTTCCTTTACTCGCTCTTTTTTGCTTTAATAGTACTATAGATTTAATTCATGAAGAGGCTTATCCTCAATTCTCTCACCTTTTTATAATTTCTTTAGTGAACCTGTACAATATAATCATAATAAATGTTACCTAAAAGTGGTGACTCAAGATGGACGTGGTCGAACACACATGTGATCTCGGCACTCAGGAGGCAGAGGCAGGATTGTGAGTTTGAGGTTAGCCTGGGCTGTGTACCAAGACCATGGCTCAAAACAAAAACACCCAAAGTAAAAATAAAGCCAGTGATGCTTATTGATACATTCATCCTAGACCTATATGAGGTTCTATAGCAACTGCTTCTTAATGGAGTTTCAGACAGTTGTTAGTCACCATGTGGGTGCTGAGAATCGAACCTGGGTTGTCTACAAGAGCAGCCAGTGCTCTTAACCTTTGAGCCATCTATCCAGCACTCCCCCTTTCTGCTCTTTTCCCATATCCAAGACTTCTCCATCCTATTCAGTGTATTACTTAGTTACTCCCGTATCATTCTTCAGTTTTTTCTTTCCCTCATCATGTAGAAGAACCCATTAGCCTCACAGAATATGTCAAAACTGAACACTTTCATCTCTACTAAATCAGTGTGCCTTCATTCACTTTAAATTTTTGCGGTGGCCTCCAAATTAAGACTCTTTGCCTCCACTTTTGATTCTTTACATACAGTCTATCCTTCAAACAGTGGCTGGAGTAATATTTCCAAAGCAAAAATCAAGCAGTGGTATGCCTCCTCAAAATGCCTTCTTATAACAAAATCCAAATCTATATAACCTAAAATAGCCCTACATAACTCTGTGACTTCTTCCTTCACCTGTCCCTCACCACAGCATTTAGCTACTCTGCTGTTTCTGTTCATCCAACAGGTCAAACTCATACGATGTTATTATGGTCCAATTTGCTTTCCCTCTGATTTCTTAAAGAATTTTCCATTTAAGTAATTCAAATCTCAGCCCAAATTTTTACTTTTCAAGTAAGCCTTTTTTTTCTGTCTTACTGAGACAAAGTCTCCCTGTAGCCCCAGTTGACCTGAAACTCACTGTGTAAACCAGGCTAGCCTTGAACTCTTTCTGCCTCTGCCTCCCAGTGCTGGGATTAAGGCATGTGCCACCACACCCAGCCTTCAAACAGGCCTTTCTTGTTTACCCCACCTAAAGTAGCCCAACTATCTCCGACTACTACTATATTACTCTACTGTTTAAAACTTATGTTTGTTTTTATATTGGCTTTTTCTTTCCATTGCAGTTTAAGCTGCTGTCTTATTGATCATTGTATTATCAGCTCTGGGTACTCAATAAATATTTGTTGATTCTTGACTTTTTTCTTTTGACCAAAGACTAATCTTTCCTTTGGTTTCCTAGCAACTGCTCTGTTTATTGTCCCTTCACTTTCCTCTTTTTACTAAGCTACTTCTCTTTGGTTTCTCATTGGATTTTATGAAGTTTCCATCTCCCTTATCTTAAATATAAATTTTTACCCCCAACACACACGTATAAACTCATTATCTCTTCAGCTTACCATATGATTTCATAGCCTAACTTTTAAGAAGTATATCCATCATAGCAGGGAAATAAGGCAGCAGGAACTTGAAACAGCTAGTCACATCATATCCACAGTCAGAAAAGCAATGAATGCTTGTGCTCAGCTCACTTGCTCCTTTTTTTATTGTCCAGGATCCCATCCCATCCCATGGTGGTGCCATCTCAGATAATTTAATCAAAATTATCCTTCCAGACTCCTCCAGAGGCTGCTCTTCCCAGGTTATTCTAGACTCATCAAGTTGACAATTGAAATTTACCATCACACTTCTCTCACTTAGCACTTATTTTAACTTTTATTTCTGTGCTGACATGTTCCAAATCTCTGTATCTCCAGTTCACATCTCCCAAATTTCCAGGCAACATTTCTCACATGTACCTTGATTATTTCTCTTGCCTCTAAATCTTTGCATTTTCTGCAGCATTTTCTTTCTTTCTTTCTACACTTCTCATGCTCAGCTGGTATCAAGTAAGCCTTTCTTGACTTCTTAAGTCTGAGTTACATTTATTCACAGTACCATGTCATAGCACTAATAATACAGTATTGCAGGTACCTGTTTACAAAAGCAGGGGTGTTATTTTTAATTCATTATTGCATTAATTGGCATATAGTAAATTCTGTTGAAATATTTTAAATGAACGATTTGACCTAAGGAAGTTAAAGGTGACCTTATGTTGGAAATGTCATTTTTAGATTTTTAAAGAAAGAAACCAATCACTTGTGAGTCTGAAGTGGGATAATCAAAAGTTTAAGGTTAGCTTGGGCTACATAGTGAATTCTAGGTCTCCTGGGCTACATACCAAGACCCCTTAAAAAGATAAAGGCCTGATGTGTTGGCTCACACCTTTAGTCCCAGCACTTGGGAGGCAGAGGCAGGTAGATCTCTTGTGAGTTCAAGGCCAGCCTAGTCTACAAAGCGAGTTCCAGGCCAGCTGGGGCTGCAGGGAGACCCTGTCTCAAAAAGACCAAAAAATAAACAAATAAGTAAATAAAATAAAAATAAAGAAAAAGAGAAAAACAAAACAACTACCAGAAATCAACAATACATGAAAGTATAAGGGATATCTAATCTCCATTTTTCTAACAGTTTACAAAACCTAGTGTTCATGTGGCACTCAATTTAACCATGAACTGTATAACAATTGGACATTTTTCCATTCACAAGCAGGAAAATTTTTTGCCATTTCAGATTATCACTATGTTCTGGGTATAAAGTGTCCTCTGATGGTGGGCAAAGGAAGCTATCTCATCCAGTTTACCCTCTCTGAGATCCAGTGTTATTCTTTTGTCATTGAATGCTAATGTGGGTTTAGCACTAGTTAGAAATTCCATTTTAAAAAAGAAATCTAGCCAGACTTCATTCTTCAGTTTTGTTACATTGATCTGTGGGTCTATTTTTGTGCCAGTACCATGTTGTTTTTACAACTATAGCTCTGTAATACAGTTTAAGATCTGATAGAGTAGTCCCCTCAGCATTGCTCTTAGTGTTCAGGGTTGCTTTGGCTATCCGAGGTCTTTTGTGCTTCCATATGAATCTCTCCTAGTTTGTTTATCCATTGTTGTGACATAACACTGACCAGTACCAACTTGGGGGGGGGGCAGGATTTATTTAGCTTACATATGAATCTTAGGATGTTTTTTTTTTCTCCAATTCTGTGAAAAATGTCATGGGAATTTTGATTGGCATTGCACTGAATCTGTATAAATGGCTTTTCGTAGGATGGTCATTTTCACAATATTCTTCCAGTCCATGAGCATGGGAGGTCCTTCCATCTTCTGATGTCTTCCTCAGTCTCTTTCTTTAAAGATTTAAAATTTTCATTGTAGAGGTCTTTAATGTCTTTGGTCAGGTTTATTCCGAGAATTTTTTTCGCAGCTATTGTGAGGGGAGTAGTGTTTCCGTATACTCTTTCTCTGGTTGCTTGTTATTGATATATAGAAAGGCTACAGGCTTTTGTAGATTAATTTTGTAATCTACCACTTTACTGAATGTGTTAATAATTTCTAGGAGTTTTCAGGTGGAATTTTTGGGGTCTATTAGATAATATCGTCTGCAAAAAGAGATAATTTGATCTCTCCTTTAATATCCTTCTCTTGTCTTATTACTTTTGCAAGAGTTTCAAGCACTGTGTTAAAGAGGAGTGGAGATAGTGGACAGCCTTGTCTGGTTCCTGATTTCAGTGGGAATGCTTCCAGTTTTTCTCCATTTAAAATGATGTTGGCTGTGGGTTTGTTGTATATAGGTTTAATTATGTTGAAGTATATTGCTGCC
>NW_008335435.1:427289-428095 GCF_000622305.1 Nannospalax galili
GTTGTATCTTTACCTGGCTTTGGTATTAGAGTGATGCTGGCTTCATAGAAGGAATTTGGAAGTTCTCCCTCCATTTCTATCTTTTTTAATAAATTAAGTAGTATTGGATGTAGATCTTCTTTAAATGTCTGATAGAATGCTGCTGTAAATCCATCTGGTCCTGGGCTTTTATTAGTTGGGAGGTTTTGTCTTACTGTTTCAATTTCTCTATGTGTTATGGGTCTGTTTAAGCTGTTAATCTCTTCTGGTTTAGTTTTGGTGGTTCCCATGCTTTTAGATACCCATCCATTTTTTTTAGGTTTTCATATTTAGTAACATATAGGTTTTTAAAGTATTCCCTTATAATGTTCTGTATCTTTCTGGTGTCTGTTGTGATGTTTCCCCTTTCATCCTCTGATTTTGTTGATTTGGATGTGCTCTTTCTTTCTTTTGGTTAACTGGGATAGCAATCTATCAATCTTGTTTATCTTTTCAAGGAAAAGATAATCTTGGATTCATTGATTCTTTGTATTGTTTTCTTTGTTTCTATTTCATTAATTTCTGCTCTGATTTTTGTTATTTCTTCTTGTCTGCTGGGTTTGGGTTTCATTTGTTGTTGCTTTTCAAGTGTCTTGATTTGCAATGTTAAGTCATTTATTTGTGTTCTTTTTGATTTTTTTTTTTTTTAATTTAGGCACTTAGGGCTATAAACTTCCCTCAAAGGACAGCTATCAGTGTGTCCCAGAGGTTTTGTTGTGTTGTATTGTCCTTTTCATTTAAGGTTATACTTTTATTTCTTTCTTGACTTCTTTGACTCATTCTTCATT
>NW_008335435.1:429171-459682 GCF_000622305.1 Nannospalax galili
GAAATTTTCTTCTACAATCCTGTTGAAGATCTGGTCCATACCATTATCTTGAGATTCTTCTCCTTCCTGTATGCCTATGATTCATAAGTTTGGTTGTTGTTTTTTTATAGTGTCACACAATTCTTGCATATTCCATTCTCATGTTTTCTTAAATATTTCATACTCTTTGCTTGAGTGGTCTAATTCGTTCACTTTATCTTCAGTCTTGATATTCTCTTTTCCATTTCATTCATCCTATTGGTGAGGCTTTCTCCTGTCATTTCTAATTGGCTTACTGAGTGTTTCACTTCCTTCTTCATTTCAGACTGAGTATTCAATATTTCTAGCTCTTTTCTGAATTCATTCAGAAGTTTATCCCTATCTTCTTTCAGTTCTTTGATTTCTTTTTTGTATGTTCTTAAATTCACTGAATTCTTTTATCATGTTTATAATTGTTCTTTTGAGTTCTATGTCCTCTTTTATCTCTAGGCAGTTCTCATTGTACTCCTCTACTGGACTATTGGTATTTGGTGGGGCTATATTATTTTGGTTTTTCATGTCATTATTTTTTCTCTGTGACTTTGGCATGTGAATTTCTTTTGGAGTTTCTGATTCTTGTGTGAGACTCAAGCCTTCCTTTGTTGAGTTTAGGTCTGCTTCTTTTTGTAAACTTTATGTGTCTTGGTGGTTTACTTGTTGGGCATGAAAAGCTGGTTGGTCTAGGCTTCAGGTTCTCTCTCTTGATTTTATATTGGAGTGGTCTAATTGCTCTTGTCTTTAGGAGTTTACACAGGGGCCCAAGTCAGGTAAGGATCAGATGCTCTGAGGCTTTCCCCTAAGGTCTGGATCCCTCCAGGAAAGATGCTGCCCTCAGGAATTTGGAGGCTTGGCTGGCCCAGGAAAGGTGCTGGCACCAGGAAGCCGGTGGCATTGCAGCCCAGGGAAGCAAAAAGCACAGTTTCATATTTTTAATTGGTCATATCTATGGGAATGAGAAAATAAATCCATGAAATAAAATCCTATTCTCTTTCTGTTTTTTTTTTTTTGTTTTGTTTGGTTTTGTTTGGTTTAGTTTGGTTTTTTAAGATCGGGCTACACAGGAACTCGCTATGTAGACCAGGTTGGCTTGAACTCACAGAGATCCACCTGTCTCTGCATCTCGAGTGATGGGATTAAAGGCATGTACTACCTTACCCGAGCCTATTCTCTTTTTCTTAAAAACCATAGTGCTTTGAAAGCAAGGTAAAGGTTTGCCTCCTTTTTGACTTGTTTATAACAATTCATAACATTATATGATTTTTTTAAGCGACATTGATGTTTGGGTACCAGAACCAGACCATTCAGAAGTTCCTGCTGAGTGGTGGGATTTTGATGCTGATAAGTCCCTCCTTATTGGGGTCTTTAAACATGGTAAGTAAGAACTGAGGGAGGTAAGAGCACCTTCTGTGGATCATGTAATTCATGTAATTGTGTGTGCGTGAGTGTGTGTGTATGTGTATACAACACACAATCATTAAAACCATAAACTATCAAAGTTTGTCATTCACTTCATTTCCACATGGGAAGGTAGTACATGTGATCTGACCATCCTGATGTCAGTCTTACCCAATTTCCTCCTAGGAATATATGTGTGATCAGTTTGTATTTTTTGTAATATACTTTTTATCTAAATTTTTATGAGTATTATTAGTCCATGTAGTATTTGTGATGATTTCAAGACAACATACTTCACCTATATTACTTAAATACATATCTATCTACCTATATACATATATATGTTTTCTTAGCCCAGAAATATCATCCATTATATGCAAATTGAATCCTTACACAACTTTCTTCTTTTTTCCCTTTGTGCTTTTGTAATTGGTGATGCTTCCAGGTTATGAAAAATATAACACTATCCGAGCAGACCCAGCATTATGCTTCTTGGAAAGAGTGGGAAAACCTGATGACAAAGCAGTTGCTGCTGAACAGAGAGCAAATGATTACATGGATGGGTATGTGCATGTTAGACGTACAAATTCTCCACATATGTCATGTTTTTATATTCTTGTCAATGAGCCATATTATAATCTTAAAGAGATTTATTTTTTTTGTTTGTTATGTGTGTGTACTCCATGTTGCTGTGTGTGGAGTCCAGGGTCAGCTTTACATGCTGTTCCTCGGGAGCTGCGCAGTTTGTTTTATTTGAGACAGGGTTACTCTATCTTTCATTAGGACCTGTGCTTCACTGATTAGGCTAAGCTGACTAGACCCAGAGGCTAAGTTGACTAACCCAGCAAGCCTAGGGATCCTCCTGTCTCTGCCTCCCTTTCACTGGAATTACAAGCATGTGCCACTACACCCAGCTCTTCACATGAGTGCTAGGGTTCAAACTCAGGTCCTCATGCTTGCGGAGCAAGCACTTTACCAGTTGAGCTATCTCCCCAGCCCAGTGAGGTTTATCTTTAAGTATTGTATAACACAGTATTAGATCTTACATTTTAAAGAGCTAATCAGTTGGCATCTATCTTTACTGGAGGTTAAACCCAAAGCTAAGCATGTGCTCCACCACTGAGCTACAGCCCCAACTGGTACCTATTCTTTTTGATCCCTTTATTTATTTTCACTCTACCAGTAGTATGTGATAGCCATTTAGTTCAAAGAATTCTAAGGGTGTAATAGGCAAAAATAAAAGACACAAGAATATTACGGTTCAAGAGAAAACATACTATTGTTTATTGTATCTATTATTAGACCTTCAAAATCTTTATTTTCTAAACAAAAGGGAAAAGTAGGACACCTTTCAGGTTTTCAGTAGCACATTCAGTGTTGAACTTGGAAATAACAGTAAACTAGATCTAGCTTTCTTTTCCCTTGACTTGTGACCTAGGATCTTCTGGTTAGAGAGCAGAATTTAATTTGACCTTCAAGACATGTACAGAAATCACCCAGTCCATTACAGTAATTAGAGCATGTGTTATTTTAACAGGGACGTGGAAGACCCAGAATACAAACCTGCCCCAGCCATCTTTAAAGATGATATAGAGGTATGTTTGGATCATAATGTAAAAACCTCAATTTTAGGTATTCCTTGTTTTATTTTGTTTGCTTTTCTCTTTCATGCTTTTGCCTTATCTGCTTTCAAAAATACATAATTTTTCTCATCAGTGTCAGCAGTGGCTCAGTGGGTAAAGGCTCTTGATGCCAAACCTTACAACCTGAGTTCAGTCCCCTAAATCCATATGTTGGAAGGAATGAACTGACTCCTCCAAGTTGTTTTCTCGCGCACGCGCGCGCACACACACACACACACACACACACACACACATGATGTAATTTTTTAAATTAAAAAATAAATTTTAAAAATAATTCTTCCAGTCTTACAGGATTAGTTCTCATGAATTAAGTAATAAACTTAAGTTGATAAGCATCATAAATAATCATTTAAGGCTGCCAGATGTCTCCTCCTAGATGAAATGAAGGCTGGATTGACCTGGAAATATAACAAGGTTTGCCTATATATTACACTTTTTTAGAACTAAGAAGCATAACATCTCAGGACAAAATTCCGAAACAGAGTAGATACTAAACTAAAAAGCAAGAAAGAAAAATTACACATCCATGCAAAGGTTTGCAATTGAGGGTAGAGCCTAGAGGGATCCTAAGCTGCTCTATAGCATTTTAGTAGGAAGACAAGCTAGATAAAAATACAGAAATAACCTTTGGGGAAAAGTATACTAAAAGTAATAAGTTTCTGTACTACTTATGAGAGTATCATAAAAGACCAAATGATGCTTTGGCTGTCAGGGTTTATGCTCTTAGTAGCTAAAGTTTAGATAATGAGATCAAGACAGGGCTCAGGCCAGTGTTTGCTACTGTGACCTGAAATAGTGCTTTAAGTCCAGGCTTTCAACAACCAGTATTTTCTTAGGAATAGGGCAAGAAAACAACAAGGAACCTTACCTCAGCTAGGAAAATACTGCCTCCCCCAAGTTTATAATGGTAGCACTGTGATTTCCTGGGTTTAAGGTTTGATTCTTTTATGTCATCTGCATGGTCTAAAAGCCCTCAAGCCAAAAAGTATAACTCTAAGAGAGGTCCTTGACTGATCATTTCCTTAGGGTAATTGGTTTTTAAAAAAAACAAAAAAAGGTTTCTGGAAGATACTCCTTCAGTTCAAACTACACGAGTTATACAGATGGAGCCTTCCACCTAATGAAATGTATACCAGAATTTCAAGACACATGTGAAAAGGTACCATGAGTGAGTGTTAGCATAAACAAAGAACAAGGTTCGAATCCTTGAGAACATCCGAAGTTCAATAGCATATATTTTGTAGAAGAAATGGGTAAACTTTTATGATTTGAAGACATTGAGGGGCTGAGAGATGGTTCAGCAGTTAACGACCACTTGTTGCTCTTCCAGGGGACCCAAGTTCCCAGCACCCATGTTGGGCAACTCATAACTGCCTGGAACTCCAGAACTCCCAATTCCAGAAGAGTTGACACCCTCTTCTGGCCTTCGTGGTTAACCCCCCCCCAACCACACACACATGCAGTGTACACTCACACAGACATTCATGCTTATACATAAATTAAAAAATTGTTTTAAAAAGACCAATAGTGATAAAAAAAAAACAAGGAAAAGATGATCTTACACACATTCAGGCAATACATTCCTACACATAAAATAAAAATAAATTTTTTTAAAAATGTGACTGAGTAGATGACTCAATGATTAAGAGTACTGGCCATTCTTGCAGAGGACCTGGGTTCAATTCCCAGCACCCACTGGCAGCCAACAACTATCTGTAACTCCAGCTCTAGGACCTGCCACCCTCTTCTGACCTCCATGGGCACTGCTTGACACAGGTGCATTTATATACATGCAGGCAATATACTCATACACATAAAATAAAAATAATAAAATATTGAAAAAAAGATGACTTTTGAAAGACTATGAAAGTTAATGTAGTAGCCCAAGTCTGTCATTGCAGGTTCTCAGAAAGCTGAGGCAATAGGATCACTTAAACCACGTGATTAAAACTCAGCCTTAACATCACAGTAAGCATGCACTTCAAAAAAAATGTATTTAAAATAAAACACCAAAAAGATGCGAAAAATAGTTATATGTGATTTCAAAAGTAGAGAATAATATAATCATAGGCAAGTAAAACTCAAAAAAATAGGTTATGCATTCTCCTAGACCAACAGATTAGACACAGCTTATGAGAGAAGAAATGATTTGGAAAATATATCTATACCAGTGTAAACCAATCAGGACAGAGAAATGATACAGTAATTCAAGCAGGGAAGGTTAGTGTAAATAGCCTAGTGTAATGATACAGTAATTCAAGCAGGGAAGGTTAGTGTAAATAGCTATAACAGTGGAACTGCAGTAATGAGAGCTTGGCAAGTAAAAAAAAAGTTTTTACAAAGAAGATAAAGGGTTGGTAAGAGAACTCAGCTGGTAAAAGCACTGGCTGCCAAGCCTGATAAACCTAAGTTTAATCCCTGGAACCTGTATGGTGGATAGAACAGACTGCCACAGGTTGTCCTCTGACTTCCACATGTATGCTGTGTTGGTAATACGCACACACACACACACACACACACACACACGAGAGTAAATAAATAATAAATATTAAAAAATTATAGGGGGAAGGAATCTACATTCAGAGTACTCCGCACCCAAGATAGATTCCCTTTCCTACATGGACTAGACTTTAATTAAGATATGGCAATTGTTGATTATATGTCCAGAAAGTCACTGTGCGGGGGCTGGAGAGATGGCTCCGTGGATAAGAACACTGGTTGTTCTTACAGAAGACGTGGGTTCAAATCCCAGCACCCACATGGCAGCTAACAACTGTCCATAACTCCAGTTCCAGGGGTTTTGACAGCCTCTTCTGTCCTCCGCAGGCATTGCACGATATGGGTGCACTTACCTATATTCAGGCAATACATGCGTACACATAAAATAAAAATAATAAATAATTTTTTTTTAATTTTTAAAAAGTCACTGTGCTCCCAATACGTATAAGTTGCTAGAAATCTGAAAGTGGCTAGAAATATCTACAGTTACCAAGAATACTTTTCCTGAGGAATATGTTTTATTCCTTCCAGAAAATCACCCACAGTGGAAATTGATTGGGAAAGCTGCTTAACTTGCAGGGCCTAGGCACAGGGAAGAGGTGCTGAGCTGAGCAATAGATGGCCTTGCTAGCAGTAGGAAGTAAAATGGTTTTACTTTTTTCTTTTATTGTTTCTATCTAGTTTATTCTATTGGCAAACCTTAACATATTTGCAAAGGAAAAATACAATTTCGGAAGATTTGGAACAGAGAAGCAGGATAGCATGATGCTTGCCACATACTTAATAAGCATTCCAAAAGGAGCAAGTGCAGAGAGTAAGAAAGAATTATTATTAGGAGAAATAGTAGTTGAAAATTTTCAGCACTGAAAGACATGATCCTCAGGGTAAAGAAATAAATCTTGTCAGGATAAATAAAATGAAATCCACATGCTGATAAAACTGCAGGTGCTCCAGACAAAGATGTTAAAGGCAACCAGGGCAGAAGAGTCCCACCCACAAGAAGGAATTGTGTTCATTCTAACCTCAGGGTTTACTAGAAAAATAGAAATTAATGGCAGTGGGGGAAAAAAAAACTGCTGAAGATATGCTGAGTATTAAGTTTGAGATGGGGCTAGGAAGGGCTGGAGAGATGGCTCTGTAGTTAAGAGCACTGGCTGCTCTTCCAGGGGACCCAAACTCCGTCCCCAGGAACCAAATCGCAGCTATCAACCATCCTTAACTCCAGTTCCAGGGGGCTCTGATGCCCTCTTCTGGCCTCTGTGGGAATTGCATGACAAGGGTGCACTTACATACATGCAGGCAAAACACTCATACACATAAAATTAAAATGAAAAAGAAATAATTTTTTTAAAAAGATAATGCTTAGGGTGCCTAATTGAAAGCATTTTGTTAGCAGATAAAAATTGAATCTTCAGAGTAAAAACTTGGATCTAACACCAGTTTCAGGCTAAGGAAAAGATTTGCAGTTTGGCAGCTATGACAGTGAATGTGTCTGAGAACTGGTGTGCAGAAGGTAAAAAGCAGCTCAGCAGTCAAACCTAGTATCAGCTCGCAATGAAAGACAGAGGGGAAAGACTGGCTTTCATAGGAAAGGAAGTAACTTTAGTAAATAATGATTTAAAACGTCAGAGCTATGGGAAACTAAGATTTGAAACTAAGAAACACCACGTTTTATTTTTGCTAAATTAATTATTAAAATTTCTGTTGTTGAGCTGGAGGTATAGCTCAGTATGTTCCTGGATTAGATAACCAGTACAGGTGAGAAAAAATTAATTGCAAAGGAAAAAAAAGAGCTCCATCTGTTGTAAAGTTTGATTCTCTTCTCCTGTTCATCTTGATTCAGTTACTTTGTGACACATTTCTTTTTTTTTAAAGGATGATGTTTCCTCTCCTGGAGATCTTATTATAGCAGATGGAGGTAAATGGCATTTACTCTTTTACTTTGCATTGCTATTAATTCTCATTCTCATAAACTATGAGACCAATAAATACTTAGTTTTTCTACTTCTAATTTATATGAATTTTTATCAAAAGCTATTGTACTTGTTATAGAACCTATTACTTGATTGGGAATTTAACAATATTTTTAGTTCTTTCAAATCTTTATATACCAAGCTTTTATAGGCAAGAGACTTTGATGATTTATGGCTTGGTTGTTAACCTTGTATGTGAGAGTTCATCATTAAATGATAATGCAGTAATAACATTTAATTTCTCATTGGTTCCATATGTCCATTAGGAACCATTTCTTATTATTCATGTTCTATAAGACTTTTTAGGCGGGTTGTGCTTTTACTACTTTCTTTGTTTTTTATTTTATTTTTTTACTTTTTTTGAGACAGGATTCCCCTATAGCCCCAGCTGACCTAGAACTCTCTATATATAGACCAGGCTAGCCTTGATCTCACAAAGATCCACCTGCTTCTGCCTCCTGACTGCTGGGATTAGGTGTACACCACCATGCCTGGCTAAAAATGGTTTGATTCTAAATTGAGGTAAATTCAATACAAAAAGATTCTCTTGATAAGAGTTCACAATATTCACTCTTCCATTGAATTCAGTTTGGCTTTTACCTTAAGTCATTGAATATTTGCAGGACAGTGTGATCTATTAGACCTGGAAATCTAAGGGTTGTATCTTCTGTGCAAGAAAAATTCCATTCAACTAGATAGCATTGTAGCTCTTTTTTCATCATATTCTGCTCACTTTAAGCAGCTCTTAAAGTTTATTGTGATTTTTTTTTTTTTTTTTTTTTTTTTTTTTTTTTTTGGTCTTTTTGAGACAGGGTCTCCCTGTAGCCCCAGCTGTCCTGGAATCACTATGTAGACCAGGCTGGCCTTGAACTCACAGAGATCCGCCTGCCTCTGCCTCCTGAGTGCTGGGACTACAGGCGTGCGCCACCACGCCTGGCTCTTTAGTGTAATATTTTTTATAGCTATAATTAAACCTTTTTTATGATGAAAAATAATTGATTGGGTCTGTAGAGGTGACTTAGAGTGTGGTTAAGAGCACTTCCTGCTCTTCCTCCGGACCCAGGCCTGGTTCCCAGCACCCACATGGAGGCTAACAACTGTCTGTAACTCAAATTCCAGGGGCTCTGATGCCTTCTTCTGGCCTCCATGGGCATTGCACGCATGGGTGCAGTTACATGCATGCAGGCAAAAGACCCATACACATAAAATTATTAAATAAAAAAATTTTTAATATAAAAAATTTGGTTGTTTTAGCTTTTCATAATCAGAGTGAAGAAGAAATACCTTATAAAACTCTCTATTTTTGTGAGTTTCATATAGTATCTTTTCAGGTTTTTAAAAATACTATTATTGATATGATGTCTTTAAATATAGATGGTCAGTTGATGGAAGGGGATAAAGTGTATTGGCCTACTCAGTCAGCTTTGACCACACGGTTGAGACGTCTCATCACTGCTTATCAGCGAACTAATAAAAACAGACAAATCCAGCAGGTACAGCCAGCCTTCTCAGTGCCTGCCAGTATAGTGCAGCCTCTTTATGAAGAAGCCACCCTTAATCCTAAAATGGCAGCCAAGATTGAAAGACAGCAGAGGTAAGACAACAGCACACATTCTTGATAAGCATTATCCATATTTAGCTGTTAATCTAAAGGTTATCAAGTTGTTAGATTATCTCTCTAGTTAGTCTAATCAGAGGACTTGTGTATGTATACACACACTCAACATTTATGTATGAAGAATTATGATCAATCCAGCAAGCAAAGATTATTCTGTCTTATACTTCTTTAATCAGTTTTGTCCTTCTTACTAACAAGTATTCAAGAAGTCAAAGTATAGATAAAATGTATTGATAGAATTTAAATTATGTATAGATTTGAAAAGACAAGGAAACTTCTCTCAACCTCAAAACTTCAGCTTGTGTGTGTGTGTGTGTGTGTGTGTGTGTGTGTATCTATGTGTCTATGTACATGAATATGAAAGCCAGAAGTTAGCCTTGGCTGCTGCTCCTCGGGACACTGTCCCCCTTGTTTTGAGAGACATCCATATATACCCCTGCCTTTCCAGTGCTAGTATTATAAGCATGCACCTCCTTGCCCAGTTTTTAGTTGTTTGGTTTTGTTTTGTTTGTTTTGTTTTATGTGGATTCTAGGAACTAGACCCAGATCCCTGTGCTTGCCAGACAAGAACTTTACTGACTGATCTTATCTCCCTAGTCTCAAAAGCTTCAACTTTTTAAAAATTATAGAGTACATGGGAAAGACAGAAGTGATTAGCAGTGAACTTGTCTCATTGTTGAACTTGGCTCCTTGAATGCTCTCTGTGAAATAGTTCTTTTATTTCACTTGAAGCACGTGCATTGTACCTAGAATGTAGTTATCCTCACCTTAACTTTCAAAATCCTATTGTCACTATGAATAAATTATATTAGTTATCTATTGTTACACAACTGATCACCCCAAAAGATAGTATCTAAAAGTCATATTAACTTTTTAGTTTTTATTTATTCTTTAGACTCTAGGAGTTGATTGGTGCTTCTCCACTGTGTGCTATTGCTTGGGCTATTAAATAGGTAGCGATTCAAAGAAGCCTTACTCACATAAACGGCAGCTGGTGCTAGTTGCAGCTTAGAGCTCACAGTCTAAGGAGGACCATTCCAAGTAGCAAAGGTAGATGCTACAGATTTTCCTTTTTAAATTAAAACAATTTTTAAATGTATATATTTTTATTATGTGTATGAGTGTTTTGCCTCCATGTAAGTGTAACTGTTGTCATGCAGTGCCCATGGAAGCCAGAAGAGGGCATTGAATATCCTTGAACTGGAATTATGGATGATTCTTGGCTCTCATTTGGATGCTGAGAACTGAAGCTGGGTCCTCTGGAAAGAGCAGCCAGTGTGCTTAACTGCTGAGCCGTCTTCTAGCCCCGCCCCCCTTTTTCATATACTATTTTTTTTGTGGTTCTAAAAGTAATGCAAGCTCATAAAAAAGTCTTAAAAATATAGAAAACTAAAGAAACAAAATACATAACAGCTGTTAACAATGTGTCATATTACTTCTAGCCTTTTTTCTATCCGCTTTCATTAAATCAAATATACTCTTCATTTAGGAGCAAATCATGATGTTTTGTGCCACAGAATGTGCAACTGCACTTGATACAAGCCTTCTTACCAGAGAGGGTGAGACATTCCTGTTTTAGCTAGGTGATAATGTGGTGGTACTGAGGGAATATGTGTCTTAGGATTTTTTTTTCCAACTTGAGTTCCCATCATATTTCTCTTGTGCTTCTTTTTTTTAATATTTTATTTTATTTTTTTTATTTTATGTGTATGTGTGTGTTACCTGCATGTAGGTAAGTGCACCCGTGTTGTGCAGCGCCCACGGCGGACAAAAGAGGCTGCCGGATCCCCTGGAACTGGAGTTATGGAGAGTTGTTAGCGGCCATGTGGGTGCTGAGATTCGAACCCAGGTCTTCTTTGAGAACAACCAGTGTTCTTAACCACTGAGTCATCTATCCAGCCTCCTCTTGTGCTTCTTTACTTAGAACTATACTACGAGTTCTCCAGGTTACAAAAGTGTTTATCAAAATAGGGTTGGTTTGTTTATTTTCATGTGTATGTATTTGTAGTATGTCTGCATGTGTATATATACATATTCACATTGTATGTGGGAATGCATGCACATGTGCACGTGGAGGCCAGGAATTGACATCTGGTATCTTCCTTAATTGCTTTCCACCTTATGTATTTCTGCAGGGTCTCTCTCTTGAACCCAGAGCTCACGGATTTGGCTCATCCAGGGAGCCAGCTTGCCCTAGGGATTCTCTGTGTCTGCTTCTTGAACACTGTGATTACAGGCAGACTTTATAGCATGCACTTTACACACTAAGCCATCCCCCAGCCCCCAAAATGGTTTTTAATACCTGTATATTATTCTATTACTGGATAGTACTTATTAGTATTACTAATAAGTATAGTAAGATAGTATTACTTATTCTAGTACTG
The DNA here is from genome assembly GCF_000622305.1 of Nannospalax galili. Taxonomy (NCBI): domain Eukaryota; kingdom Metazoa; phylum Chordata; class Mammalia; order Rodentia; family Spalacidae; genus Nannospalax; species Nannospalax galili. The sequence goes on from NW_008335435.1 coordinate 440,702, forward strand.
GATATCCCACAATTTATATAGCCATTTCCTTCTCAGTAGATGCTGTGTTGATTTCTTTCTTCCTGTTGCATACAGCACCTCAGTGAAAAATGTGTGCATAAACTTTTTTGTTACCTCTCATTTTTACTCAGAGATAAATGCATCCTACAAGCTCGACGTTAATTATATAGTATGATAAGAGAACTTGCTATGTAGACCATTCTGGCCTCAAACTCTTGGAGATCCGACTGCCTCTGCCTCCCAAATGCAGGAATTAAAGGTGTGTTCTACCACACCTGGCAAGATTTATCTTTGAAACACTTGCTATACTCTCTCTTTTTCTAAGGTATATAATGAAGGGTTGATGGACTTAGCTATAGATGCTGAAGATTTCTCAAAGTCTATTCTTTTCAGTTACCAAATATCACTCTGCCATCTTCTTTCCTCTTGGTCAAAAATATCACAGAACCAGCCTAAACTTAAGGAAAAAAGAAATTGATTGTATCTCCCAGTGGGAGTACTGGTAAAGATTTTGTAACCATTGTTAATGGGTTCTGTCTCTTTTCTCTCAGTCTTTTTTATGTGACTTAATCTTCATAATTAATAGTTTTGTCATGACATTTGATTCATTATTTAGAATAGGTATAAAAGTTATATTTTGAAGTCTTAAGTTCAAAGAACTCTTCAGTTAGATTTTACGTTTTTATATTAACTATAATTACCTCTGCCAAGAATGTCCTACTCAATCCTAATACCCCAATTCACATTTCTGTTGCCTGAAATACCCTTCCTACTCCCCAGTCCACACATAGTCCATCCTTCAGAGCTAAGCATATGGCCCACTGGTTTGTTCAGCCAGGTTAAATCACAGCATTCTCTCTTTTTCTGTAATCACCTAGCACTGATCTAAATAATCTATGCCTTTGTCGCAATAGTATAAGATACTGTGACACATTTTTTTCCTATATCTTGATCTTTCTAAGTTGCACTTTCTGGAAGGATAAGCAACTGTGTCGTTTTTGTTGTTTCTGTCCTGTATAATCTTCCAGCATGTTCTGTTCTTTTCACCCAAGTCTACAGTTCATATGACTCAGTTGGCTTTCTCAGGCTTTGCATCATTGTCATGTTAATCTTCTGAACATAACTGTGGGTTCTGGGGATTGAGCTCAGGTGAATGTGTTATGACCATTAATGTTTGACTGCTAAAGATGACTCATTAACATTTTTCAAAAGTCTTTCCCATATGCTTTTTTTTTTTTTTCACTTGCACAGCAATTCAGTGAGTTAAGTAAGGAACTCAAATGGAGATACCAAAGCACCAGAGATCTATGGTTTATGATGAAAATGTCACCCTCCATAGCATCTGAAGCTTTTACCTTGAAAAGAGATTTTTTCTTTAAGCCAAGTTTTTAGAGCATTTCATGATTAGACCCCAGCTCTCCTTCTTGCATTGTTCCCAGTATAAGCCATATCTTTGTCAATCTGGAATACCTATCACCCTCAAAACGCAGAATACGTGATGCTTTGCTCAAGTACTTTTTCCTTAGCATCTCCCTGCACCCACATCAGTCTTGTTCTCTTACTCTCCAAAGTGCCACTTACCATGTGATGCTTTTTTCCCCCATTTTAAAATTTTTATTTATTTGTGAATATATGTGTTCAAGAGTAACAGGACAACCAGCAGGAGTCAGTTCTCTCCTTCCACCATGTGCCTCCTCGGGATTAAACTCAGGTCATCAGACTTGGCAGCAAATGCCCTTACCCACTTAGCCTCCTCACCAGTGCATGTGATGCTTTTCTTGATTATTCAGATTTGAACATATCCTTCCATCTTTTATGCCTGCCCCCCAATTTTTCCTTTCTATAAATCATGCAATAATAAATAGTACTCCAGAGTATGGAGAGATGGCTCAGTGGTTAAGAACACTGGTTGTTCTTGCAGAAGTCCCAGGTTCAAATACCAGCAACCACATGGCAGTTAACAACTGTCCGTAACTCCAGTTCCAGGGGATCCGACAGCCTCTTCTGTCCTCCGCAGGCATTGCACGACATGGGTGCACTTACCTACATGCAGGCAATACATGCATACACATAAAATAAAAATAATAATATATTTAAAAAAATAAATAGTACTCCATACTACATACACATCTAAAAATATCTTACATTTCCTGAAGGACAGGGTTATCTTACAATTTTATGTCCTAACATATTTTCCTCACTCAGTAAATATTTAGACTGAAGGAAGAAAGTGATATATACTAATCAGGGTGTGGGTGGATGGGTTAGTCAGAATTTTAAGTCGTATTTATAAAGCAAAAACTCTGAATTTAATCCTTTGAGGTGTAAGGTGCTAGAAATGTTTATTTGTATTATACTCATTATTTTCACTATTAGTAAATATTTTAGTGACTATTGTGGATTTTTTTTTTTTCCTTAATTTGATTCAAATAGATGGACAAGAAGAGAAGAAGCTGATTTCTATAGAGTTGTGTCCACATTTGGAGTAGTTTTTGACCCGGACAGAGGCCAGTTTGATTGGACAAAATTCAGAGCTATGGCTAGGCTACACAAGAAAACCGACAATAGTCTGGAGAAGTATTTGTATGCATTCATGTCCATGTGCCGGAGGGTTTGTCGTCTTCCTTCCAAAGAAGGTGTGTATAATTTTTTTTCTCTTGTTTGGCTCAAAGAAACAAAATTATCAAAATTCAGAAATTTCCAAGTTATTAGAACTGCAAATAAATGATGCTTAAAGATCTCTTGCTCCTTGAACCTATTGTTACAATGAGACCTGAAGAAAATAAAGATACAAAATTTTAAGAAAATAACTTGTTTTATCTTCATTGGCTGTGATTTCTGACTCCTATAAATCCAGTAGTTTCTTAATCTTATTTCATACTAAAAATAAAAGTAGTTGATTAAAAATCTTAAATTCCACATTGGTTTTCTTTTTTACTTTTATTTTCTTACAGATTTATCAGTCTACTGAATAGTGTAGCTAATCACTTGATTGTTCAATGCCAGATAATTCAGGGAGGGTTTCATTGTGCTTTTCTTGTTACACAGAGCACAATACAAGTGCTATATGAATAGTTATTATTCTGTATTGTTCAGGAAATAGTGACAAGGGAGTAAAACTGTACACATGTTCAGTACAGATATAGTTTAGCCCCACCAGAGATTTTCAGTCTTAGGTTAGCTGAATCCTTGGATGTAGACTATATTTTTTAAATTATCAATTTTCCATGCCTGTACATTTTAGGGGTTTTGTTATTTGTTTGTTCGTTTGTTTTGATATTGGGCCTCTCTGTGTAGTGCCAGCCGACCTTGAACTCATTTTGTAATCCACACTGGTCTTGAGTTCACAGTCCTCCTGCCTCAGTCTCCTGAGTGCCAAAAATTATAGGCATTATGACCACACCTGGCCTGTGTTGATGATACTTGTTCTAGGACCCTATATTGTATTTGAGTGTCCATTCCACTTAACCTGTTGTAGTCTGTAATAGGTTCTTGTTGTTCCTTATCCTAAAGGACACTAAAATATTATTTGAAAAATAATATATTTGAAAATAACATAATATTTGAAAATATTGATCAGATATTTTGCCATATTTCTTCCTTCTATTTGGATTTACCTTTTTTCCCCGTGATTGGATTGCATTCATTTTTGGCAAGAGTACCACAGACATGATGTGTCTTTCTTAGGAGGTATTAATAATATCATGAAGTTGTGGTGTCACTGATATTCATTGGGATTGCTTGGTTAAAATAGTTTATGATGCATTTCTTCTATTTTATTTTTTCCTGTGTAGTTAACAAATGTGAAATCTCACATTCTATTTCTCTTCAAATTTTAAATAATGTATTGCTTTTAATATCTGCTAGTTACTCGGTCTTTCTTGTCTGCAACAGTTTTTCTGTAGAACTCTGCTTCAAGGAAGAATTGTTCCTTCTTCTTTACCTGGACTCATATTTTTCACTCCATAACTTACGACCCAATACTTTCCTTTTTTAATTTATGTTTATTTTATGTCTATGTGTGCTTTGAGTGCATGTATTTAAGTGCACCCATCTGTGCAATGCCCTTGGAGGTCAGAACAGGGCATCAGATTCCGCTGGACCTGGAGTTAGCCACCATGTGGGTGCTGAGACCTGAACCCAAGTCCCCACTGCAAGAGCAGCCAGTGCTCTTAACACTGAGCCATCTCTCCAGGCTTTCCATTCCTTATCTTTGCTCAGATCATTGTGTATTCATTATTAGGAGTTCTCCAATTGGTCCCTGAATTATTTTAAGACCTTATCCTTTTAAGTGTTTTCCAAGGCTGTGGAAATAGGCTCTTTCCAAGAGACAGACCTCATCAAAAGAAATGTGCTATGAGCTAATAATGCTAAAGCTGAACCTCCTCCATGTGATGGCTAGTGTAATAGTTGACATATAGGCCTGCATTGCCCTCAAACATTAAAAAATTCCTTTGTACCCTGTGAATGCACCATACTTCCCTAAGTTACCTTGTGCAGTATGAGATAGGCCACTTTACATTTGTTTATTGGGTATCATTTAAGAGTTCTAGTTGTATTTCTAAGTAAGTTAAGCAAATGTTTTCCTTTATATACCCATGTTAGCAGCAGCATAGCTCATAGGGGATTCCTTAAAATTAAATTCCTATTTATACTAACATACTTATGAAATAATCTTAGGTCTTATTTTTAGAGCATAAATATGTCTCATGATTTTAGTAATTTTTTAAAAACAATTTTCTCATTTAAAAATACTAAAAAGAGGCCGGGCATGGCGGCGCACACCTTTAATCCCAGCACTTGGGAGGCAGAGGCAGGAGGATCTTTGTGAGTTCGAGGCCAGCCTGTTCTACATAGTGAGTTCCAGGACAGCTGGGGCTACAAGGACACCCTGCCTCAAAAAGACCAAAAAAAAAAAAATTAAAAAGAAGTCAGATGTGGTGGTGTACGCCTTTGATCCCAGCACTCAGGAGGCAGGAACAGGCAGATCTTTGTGAGGCTGAGGCCAGTCTACATAATGAATCCCAGGCTAGTTGTGGCTACAGGGAAACCTTGTCTCAAAAAACAAACAATAATATATTGAAAAAATATTCTGGAAATTGTCATGATACTGAATAGAGACATTTTTAAAGTTGCGTTGTTTTACATCTTCAAAAAAGTACTATTGAGATTAATATTTTGGTCCTGTTTCAATGTAGAATTGGTGGATCCAAATATTTTTATCCAACCAATCACCGAAGAACGTGCTTCTAGAACTTTATATCGCATTGAACTTCTAAGAAAAGTACGGGAACAGGCCCTTCGACACCCACAGTTGTTTGAACGCCTGAAGCTTTGCCATCCAAATCCAGATTTACCAATCTGGTGGGAATGTGGCCCTCATGATAGGGATTTGCTTATTGGTGCTGCCAAACATGGAGTGAGCAGAACAGACTATCACATTCTTCGTGATCCTGAGCTCTCATTTATGGCAGCTCAGAGGAACTACAATCAGAGTAAGATGGCTCATTCAAGGACTTCAGCCCCACTTTTACAGCAATATCAAGTAGCACTTTCTGCTTCTCCTCTTACCTCTTTGCCTAGGCTCCTAGACGTTAAAGGTACTATTCTAGAGGATATGAAAGTTAAAAGTGAAAACCTTAAAGAAGAGCCTCAGTCTTCTGAAGAAGAATCTATGTCTTCTATGGAAACAAGGACACTAATAAAGTCTGAGCCTGTAAGTCCAAAGAATGGTATTTTATCACAGGCTACTGGAGACCAAAAATCTGGTGGAAAAGGTGAAACAGACAGACGCATGGTTGCAGCCAGAACTGAACCCCTAACTCCAAACCCAGCTTCTAAGAAACAGAGAGTCCACAAAAGAGGGTCAGAGTCCAGTTCTGATTCTGACTCTGACTCTGACCGATCATCGTGTTCTTCTAGATCTTCTTCTTCATCTTCTTCCTCATCTTGTTCACACTCTCGATCAGGCACTAGTTCTTCTTCATCCTCATCTTGTTCATCAGCATCCTCCTCCTCCTCCTCCTCCTCCTCATCATCATCATCATCCTCTTCATCATCATCTGAAGAAAGTGACAGTGAAGAAGAAGTCCAAAAGCGAGGTATATACATAATTTCATTATTTTTAATAATTTTTCAAGTGAAAATGAAAACTTAATTTTAATAACTTAAGCATGCTTAATTGTAAGCTTAAACTTTATACTTAGAAATTTTCTTAGAAAAACACTACTGAATCCTAGAGAAGTGACTCAGCAGTTAACCTGGTTTTGGTTCCTATCACCCACATGGTGATCCAACACCCTCTTCTGGCCTCTGTGGGCATTACACAACATGGGTGCGCTTATATACATGCAGGCGATATACCCATACACGTAAAATAAAAGAAAAAAATGAAAAACACTACCGAAGAGGAAACTAGAATTACTGTTTTGTAAATCAAGGCATTGAGAAACAGACTAGTCAGACATGGGAATTTGAAATTTTACATAATAGCTTGCTTTCTTTGTGCTTGCCTTAAACTTACTATTTTTCCTAGACAAAGTTCATTAATAAACAAATAAAAAATAATATTATAGAGCAGCCAGCAGGAGTCTTAGATTAAGGAATATCATAGGCCATCCTTGACACCCATACTCAGTAGAAGGGTGTGAAACAAGAACTCTAGCTTGTCAACAGAGTAATGGTTGATGGTCCTTTTCTACACAGCAGGCCAGTGGTTCAGGTGTGAGGAAATGAGTCAACATCAAGTATGTACAGGAGCCACTCTGGCTTAAAGAGCATAATGCTCCACCAGATCAGGGAACATGCCCATTTCTGAGTTACCTCATTTAGGGAATTGTGGTCTCCCCATTGGGCCTTTGAGAATATATAAGATTATAAAACTGTAAAATTATTTTATGCAGTTTTTAAAAACTGATTATAATTGTTCTTAGCAGAAGGTACCCCTCATGTGAAAGCCTATGATGAAGAAAGTGTTGCATCACTAAGCACTACCCAGGACGAGACCCAGGACAGTTTCCCTGCAAACAATGGGACACCAGAGTCTGCTTACCTTTTACAAGGTGGATATATGCTGGCAGCCTCATACTGGCCAAAGGTAAAAGAATACGTTCTTGTCGGGATAGGTAATTTTATTTTTTTATTTTTCTGTTTAGCTTTAATGGTAGATCTTTTTTTAAAAAAAATCTTACTGAATTTTTGTGTATTTCATACAGAAAATCATCTGTATACCCTCTTCCCCTTTGGTAATCTCCCATAGTCCGTCACCTCCCACCCCCCAACACACACACACACACACACACACACACACACACTGGAGTTCATGCATTTTGTCATTTGTGTTAAGGCCTATTATGTAAGGTTAATGTCGCTAGATATCCCTCAGTGCTAGTTCATCCACCAGGGTTTAGTCAGCCTATCTAGAGTCTCTTCCTTGAAGAAGATCAGCTCTTCCTTACCCAGCAGTAATCAGCTGCCAATAATTCTTTGATTAAGATTGGGGCTTACTGTTCATTTCCACAGTTCTGTGCTGGGTTTTTGTCTGTCTAAGTTTGCATGGGTCTTGTGCATGCTGACACCATTGCTATAGATTTGTATGAGATCTTTTTTTATTAAGACATGGTCTCACTATGCAGCCTTGGCTGACCTGGATGGAACTCTCTTTGTCACCCAAGTTGGTCTCAAACTTGCAGAAATCTGCCTGCCTCTGTCCCCCTGAGTGCTGGGAGTAAAGGCGTGTGCCACCATGCCTAGCCTAATGGTAGATGTTCCTGTGTGGAAAAATAGGTCAGTGTAAATTTATAATGATATTTTGTTGTTAGCATAATAAGTATAAATGTTGGTGCCGGAGAGATGGCTCAGCAGTTAAGAGCACTGACTGCTCTTGCAGAGGACTTGGGTTCAATTCCCAGCACTACATAGCAGCTAACAACCATCTGTGGCTCCATTTTCAGGGATCTAATGCCCTCTTCTGACCTCTGTGGGCATTGCATGAATGGGAGCACTTACATGCATACAGGCAATATACTCATACACATAAAATAATTAAAATAATGAAGTATTTTTTAAAATATAAATTATAACTAAACTAGTTATAAATATGTATGCTTCTCAGACTGAATGTGGTAGCCCGCACCTTTAATCCCAGCACTCAGGAGGCAGAAGCAGGCAGATCTCTGCGAGACTAAGGATAGCATGGTCTACATAGTGAGTTCTAGGCCAGCTAGTGCTATAGGGAGACCCTGTCTCAAAAGCAACAACAAAAATTGTATAGTTCTCACTGTAACTTTAGAATGTTTAGAATGAAGATAATTAATTCTTACCTTCAATTAATATTCAAGTGATTCTTTATGAAATTGCCTTCAACTGAGTGTCCTTAAAGAAATTTATAGTCATTAGTTGTAACCTACAAAATGGTTCATTTAAAGATAGGTACATTCAGTGATAAAAGAAGCTAAGACTGGATTAATATAATTCCCCCACTATGTGAAGAGTACAGGAACCTTAAAGAATGAGGTTGTGAAATGAGAAAGGAAGAGTCCTGTTCTCTTTTTATATTTTTTTAAATAAGGAACCTTTATTACTTTGTTATAACAAAAACAAAAGAAGGCTCCATTTAGTAGAATATTTGCCTAATATGCACAAAGGCTTTCGTTCAATCTCATGTACCACATAACAACTGGGTGTGGTAGTATGCCTCTATAATTCCAACATTTGGGAAGATCTGAAGTTCAGGGTCATCCTTTCAAGGCCAAACTGGAATACATAGGATTCTGTCTTTTTTTTTTTTTTTAAGGGATTAAAAAAAAAAATTACAATATAATGCTTTTGAACTTCACCAAAGAGAATTTGTAGTTGGTTAATTTACAAAATATAATATATATATGAGAATATATTTGCATACCACACACAGTATGCCTATATCTGGATTAAGCCATTAAGGCTGTTAGACTATTTAATCTCCAAAATTCTGGTCTAATTGATAAACTAATACTTTGATGTTACATGCTTTTCTAGGATCGGGTAATGATCAACCGATTGGACAGTATTTGTCAAACAGTTCTGAAAGGGAAGTGGCCTTCAGCTCGAAGGAGTTACGATGCTAACACGGTGGCTTCTTTCTATACTACAAAACTGCTGGATAGCCCTGGAGCAGCAACTGAACACAACGAGCCCAGTGTTCCCACTTCCCCAGGTGCTGGTGTCAAAGAAGAACATGAAGAATCACCACAGATGTCAAAGGTGAAGAAGCATGTACGAGAAAAGGAGTTTACAGTGAAAATCAAAGACGTATGTGTATTTTTATTGCCCTAGGGCCTGATTGCGATTGCGGTGTGCAGCATGCTTTTCCTGCAGATGGCTGCCTGCTCTTACTCTTCCTTCCTTCACATACTTGTCTCCGGGTACCTGGACTGTTTCTTTTCTAATATCAAGGTTGTTAAGATTGAATATTCTACTAGAGGAATCATCATTAAATATGTTTTTCTCCTGAAAATAGTTCTCCTGCTGAACAAGATGCTCTCTTAAACAATGTGACAATTTCTGTTTGGTTCTTTTATATAATTTTTACATGGTATGTTAGTATACATTCTCTTTTAAACATAGCATGCCCCATTATCAGTGTGGCTTATTTTGATATCGTCTTCGAAGTTTAATTATTTGGAATCTAAAATATGAGTGAGATTGAATGCGGTGGTGTACACCTGTAATCCCAGCACTTGCAAGACTGAGGAGAACTAAGGATCTGAGGGTGCTGGGACATAGTTAAACCCTATCTCAAATGAAAAGTACACATATGTATATATGTATGTGAGTCATGTCCTAAAATTGTCAGATGAATAATGGACTTAGAGAATGTCTATCTGAAACTGAAAATGTTAGCTACAACGTACTTGTCACGTGCAAAATTTTGTGGGTTTGGGGGATTTTTTTTCCCTTCAGAAAAGTGAATGGCACCAGGGTTTTTTACATTTAAGATAGAAAATTTTGTATTTGTTATAGAAATTTATTGATGTATTTTATTTGATTTGTGAACAAGAGAACTTCATGAATATATCAGGGATTTTGCCTTCTTTTTCTAAGTAAAATGTTTCTCTTAATATCCTATTGTAAGGGTTTTGTTAACATTTTTCTGTCTTCATAATGGTGTTTTCCTTTTAATAGGAAGGTGGTTTGAAGTTGACATTTCAGAAGCAGGGGCCTGCTCAGAAAAGACCATTTTGTAGTGAAGATGGTACTCTGGGGCAGCAGCAATACCTAACTCGACTTCGGGAGCTTCAAAGTTCATCGGAGACAAACCTTGTCAATTTTCCAAAATCTATGCCAGCATCAGGTAAATATACAAGCAATAAGTTTTTATTATGAATATTCTATGGTATTTCCAAATCCCCTTTATAAACTTCACAATAAAACTTCATTTTTCCTGTAATGTTAGACTCCTCTTTTAAGTCTGTAGTCAACATAATGTTAAATTTACTATTTATTGAAACATGTATGTATGGTTGGGGTTTTTGTATATATGCACATGCTGGAGATCAAATTCAGGACTTCTTAGAGTTCTTGTATCTTAAAGAATCACTTTACCACTGAACTGCACCTCCAGTTCTATTGGAGCATTTTTTTAAATGTGTATGAGTTTTTTTGTTTTTGTTTGTTTGGTTTTTTTTTTTTTTGTCTTTTTGAAGAAGGGTCTCCCTGTAGCCCCAGCTGTCCTGGAACTCACTATGTAGACCAGTCTGGCCTTGAACTCACAGAGATTCGCCTGCCTCTGCCTTCCAAGTGCTGGAACTACAGGTGTGCACCACCATGCCCGGCGCGTATGAGTTTTTTACATGCATATATGTAAGTGTACCATGTGCATGCAATGCCTACAGGGGTCAGAAGGGGAACTTGGGGATCTGACCCACTCTCTAGGCCTCTGCAGACATTGCACAAATGGGTGTTTTTATGTACATGCACACAAACACATGTATTCATAAAAATAAATCAACCAATCAAAAAACTGTTTTTTAAGAATTGAGAATTATGTTTGAGATCAGTTGTCTCAGTGTGTTCACCAACATACCGATTTCCCCAAATAATAATTTTCTATTAAAGCACATGAATGAATTGAAATTCCTTTATACCTTCTTCTTTTTGTTTGCTTCTTTTTGTTTATAGAAACAGGGTCTCTCTATGTAGTTCTGGCTGGCCTATAACTGTAACTTACTGGGTAAACCAGGACTCAGACTCAGAAGATATCTGCCTGCCTCTGCCTCCTGAGTGTTGGGGACTAAAGGCATGCACCACTACACCTGGCCTTCCTTAATCCCTTTATGTCACAAGGCTGAGAACTGTGTACTTCAGTAGTAAAGTAAGGCTAGTTGCCACGCAGTACTTGAAAGCATTTCAAAACTTACTGTACGTAAGCATACTGTGTTGGACTTATTGGGAATATGGCGTTATTGTACGTGTTATCTTGGTCACTCTTTTCCACTCTTTTCAATTGCTGCTGTTGCCACTTTGTATTTATAAATTAGTTTGGCTTCATCAGCATGGATTCATTAGCCACTCAGCATATTTTCCAGCTATTAGTCTTCATATGTGTAAGAACTATGAGAACCTGAGTTCAGATCCCTGGCACCTACATAAAGGCTGGGCAGGTGTGGTTGCCCACCCCTAATTGCAGTACTTAGACTTCAGCAGGGAAGCTAACAAGACAAGCCAAATCAGCAAGCTCTGGCTTCAGTGAGACACCCTGCCTCATTAAAGAAAATGAAGAACTATTGAGGAAGACATCCATTGTCAACCCCTGACCTCCACATGCACATGTACACACATGCACCCACAGATACACACTGCCAGTCATGAAGTATAAGTTCTGCATACTATGCTTTAAAGTAATTATTTTGTGATTGAGGAGCTTTTTTTTTTTTTTCTAAAATGTGAGGACAAATGGGAGAGATAAGTTGTGTGCTCTCTTGCCCAACCTAAGTGGGTCTACAATCCCCACCTTTATCCTGCTACATCCTCTATAAAATTTGATCAGTACTTCCATCATGTGAAAACTTATTGGCACTGCAGCAGTTGATTGTGCATTCACCTATAGGTTCTATAGTAAAAGAGTATATATATTATAATATTATACCATAAATATAATTTACATATTTACCATTTCTGCACTATATGTGCTTATTATATTATTGATATTCTGTATTTATAGTAACAGTATAAATATGGGGACTTGGAGAGATGGCTCAGTTACTAAGAGCACATACTGCTCTTGCAGAGGACCCAAGTGCAAGTGACTTACAACTGCCTATAGCTCGAGCTCCAGGGGACCTGACACCTTCTTCTGGACTCCCAGGGTCCCTTTAGACACACACACACACACACACACACACACACACACGATTAAAAATTAATAAAAATAGCCAGACATGGTGGCACATACCTTTAATCTCAGTACCTAGGAGGCAGAGGCAGGTGGATCTCTGTGAGAGCAAGACCAGCCAGACCAGCTATGTTTATATGGAGGCCCTGTCTCAAAAAGAACCAAAAATAGTAATAAAAATAAAATCTTAAGTATGATATATAATTGTAATTATAACACTAGTTTTAAAGCTGTACAAAACCATGTTAAAGTCTTAGATATTAATACTCTGTAATTATCTAAGTATTTTATATAATTCATCTTAATAATTGTAAATGTGCAATCTGGATCTACCTTCCTTCCCTCACAGTTAGGAAATTAATTAACATTTCTCTTTTTTAGCTTTCTTAAATGGGGGCAGGAAGAGGAGGAAAAGTTTTCTTTTTTCTTCTTTTCTTTTTTTTTTTTTTGGTCTTTTTGAGACAGGGTTTCCCTATAGTCCCAGCTGGCCTAGAACTTGCTGTGTAGTCGAGGCTGGCCTCAACCTCACAGAGATCCACTTGCCTCTGCCTCCCAAGTACTGGGACTAAAGGCATGTATCATCACGCCTGGCTGAAAGGTCACATCTTTTGAGGTGGATTAAATAAAACAGCATATATAAAGCAGCCAGTAAAAATTAATAAGCGATTATCTGGACCATAGCAATCACCCTCCAAATCAAGCACCACCTCCTTCAGGGCAGATGAGACCATATTAAATTCTATTTACTTTCTTGAATTTATTTTTAAACCAGCTGTGTAAAATAAACCTACATATTCTTTTTTCCTCCTATGGTCCTTGCTAATTATTAAGCCTTTAAATTTTCAACAATTTATAATGCAACTATTTAAGACTTAGAGTTGGATGTACTTTGGTATATAATAGAAAGTCCATGTTTCAAGCCCTTTGTAAAATATGAAGAAAAGTGTTCTTTTAGCATTCTGTGTATAACTATTGTGAAATATATGTGTGCAGTTTTCTAAAAAATTAACATAAGCCAGGTAAGGTGATATAATAATCCCAGAGTGTGGGTTGCTGAGGCAGGAGGTTTAGGAGTTGGAAGCCAGCATGAGGTACATAGTGAGAGATCTGTGTCAAAACAATTTTGAAAGAAACCTAGTTTACAGATTTCCAAATTTTGACATTGACAAATGGATAAGGTTGCTTAAAATTTCCAGAACTTCATGATTTTGGATATATAAAAACGAATTATTTCTATATATATTTAGAAAAGTTATGTTCATTGTGTTTAAGTTTTTAATCACTATTTTATATTTTTAATTTGATTAGGTACTTCCATTCAATCAACCCTTGGTGCCAATGGAGTGATATTAGACAACCAGCCTATAGTGAAAAAGAGGCGGGGAAGGAGAAAGAATGTAGAAGGTGTTGACATCCTCTTTTTGAACAGAAATAAACCACCTAATCATGTAAGTAAAAAACACTTTTATTTTTTGGTGGGGGAGGTCTTTTTGAGACAGGGTCTCTGTAGCACCAGCTGGTCTGGAGCTCACTATGTAGAGCCGGCTGACCTTGAACCCACAGAGATCTGCCTGCCTCTGCCTCCCAAGTGCTGGGATGGAAGGCATGCACCACCACACCTGGCATAAAAAATAACTTTAAAATTATTTATTTGAAAGTGTAAAATTCAATTCTACTAAGTATACATATTTCTAGTTTGTGTTTTTAACATTTTATTTTTGCGTTCATGCATGTGTGTATATGTGTGTACATACATGTGAGTGTAGGTAGCCACAGAGCCCAGAAGAGAGCATCAGATCCCCTAGAACTGGAGTTACAGGCAGTTGTAAGTCACCTGATGTAGGTGCTGGGAACTGAACTCAGGTCCTCTGGAAGAGCAGAAAGTGTTCGTAACTGCTGAGTCATTGCTCCTGCTCCTATATATTTAATAGTAAATAATAGTAAGGAAATTATAAGTCTACTACATATTTGGGCTGTATCAGTAGAATTTGACACTGTCTAAAATTCATAAAAATTTTGTTTTAAAGCCTTGGTACAATTTGTTTTATTTTGTGTGTGTGTGTGTGTGTGTGTGTGTGTGGCTTACATGTATGCAAGTGCACCTATGTTGTGCAATGCCTACAGAGGTCAGAGGGCGTCAGAACCCCTGGAAGTGGAGTTATAGATGGTTGTTAGTCACCACATGGATGCTGGGAATTAGTGTTTTGCCTACATGTATAGAGCTGCACTATATATGTGCAAACCCAGAGGCCAGAAGAAAGCATCAGATCCCCTGGAACTGGAGTTAATAAGAATGGTTGTTAGCCGCCATGCGATGCTGGGAAGCAAACCCAGGTCCTCTGGAAGAGCAACCAGTGCTCTTAGTCTCCAGCCCCTTCACAGAATTTTACACAATACTTTCTACTTCAAAAAAAGAATTGCTCTGTTGAAGCTGTGCAGGGTAGCACATTCGTGTAATCCCAGTATTCAGTATTCAGGCCAGCCTAGTATACACACTGAGTTCCAGGCCAGTCAGAAATACACAAAAGGCCCTGCCTGGGAAAATAAAACCACTCTGGTGAACTAAAACTATAGAATAGTAAAACGTTGAATTTTTTATAAAAAAATTTTAATTTGGTGTTTTTCTACAGTTTACTTTAGGCTTAACAACCTCACAGGTTTCCACGGGGATAAATCCAGCATTATCCTGTACTCAGCCTCAAAGAATTCCCGATATAGAAAGTCCAGTTCCAGTTATTAATCTTAAGGATGGGACAAGACTTGCAGGAGATGATGCACCGAAGAGAAAGGATTTGGACAAATGGCTTAAGGAGCATCCAGGTTATGTGGAAGATTTGGGAGCTTTTATTCCAGTAGGTACATTTTAAAATCTTGGTAAATCTTGTTGCTTTGATTCATCAAACCTATAATGAATGAAATACAGATTTTCATCCACTTTTGCTAAATATATGTTCTAAGTATCAGAAAGAAATAATTATCACCTTTCTCAAAATATAGTACAGAGTTGGTTTCCTTTCTGCATTTAATAAATAATCATAAAAATCACTGAGGTCAGGTGTGGTAGCTCACACCTGTAAGGAACCCCAGCTTTCAGGAAGCTGAAGCAAGAAGATTGTGAGTTCATAGCTATTGTCTTGATAACAGAAACTTCAATATAGACTGCTAGATTTTGCCCAGTGAAGGTTGCAGTGGTATATAACTTCTAACCCTTTTTCTCAAGAAGTTTATTTTAAAGTAATAGTAAATATTGAATATGATTGTGCCTACCATTGTACACTTTACATTCATTATTTCATTTACTACGACTGTATTAAGGCAATATCATTAAAACTTTTATAAAGAAATTCAAAGATAAGAATAATTCGATTTAATTCGCATTGTTCTTATCATCTAATACACTATCCATGTTTTGTCTTCTGGGCATGTGCCTTCCTTAGAAATTTACTGTTTACTTTTTGGTCCTTTACACTCAGACAGTAATTACCAAATTTCCACGTTTGTATGTAACATTTCTTTATACTTTATATGGCACATACCCTCCACAATGAATGTTGTATCAGTGAAGCTATATCAGTGTACAACCCCATGAACTTCCTAAGCACTGGGTCTTACCTGTTTGCCCCAAGACTGTGCACTTGAGTCCTCACACATAGAGTAGTATCTGCCTTCCTGTAAATATTTCTAAATCTGTAATTTCAAAAATTAAAATTTTAAAAAAAATATTTTATTATTTTTTTATTTTATGTGTATGAATGTATTGCCTGCATCTAGGTAAGTGCACCCATGTCGTGCAATGCCTATGGAGGACAGAAGAGACCGTCGGATCCCCTGGAACTGGAGTTACGGACAGTAGTTAGCTGTCATGTGGGTGCTGGGATTCGAACTCAGGTCTTCTGCAAGAACAAGCAGTATTCTTAACCACTGAGCCATCTCTCCAGCCCCGAATGTTACACTTTTCTAAGGATACTTGCATTAGTGGCTTGTTGAATCTCACCCACTGTTGTGACGTCTCTATAGCTAAATATTGTAGGATCATCTATTTTATGCTGTAAAAGAAGTGTGCATAAAGTGCCGTGAACAGGTCTGAGAACAGTTAACTGCCTAGGTAATCACATATATGGAACATTAAGAAAATTGAACAGTGGATGAAAAAAAGAATAAACTAGCATTGACCAGTTTAACATACGAAGAACTTGTTCTAGGAATTGTAAAACAATTATGAAGAGAATTAAAGGGCTGACTATAGGGTATATTCAAAAAGCTGGGACTATCTGAGGGCCCAGAGTATATGTGAGAGTGAGGGGGAGAGTAATGGTGAAGAGTCAACGACATGAGCTCAGTAAGTCCAGGCCGTGCTAGACTGTTAGACCAGGCAGAAGTGTTCAAGCATTAGTTTCTTGGAATGTTATTACTGGTTGGAAATAGCTACAGACATCAAAGCCTTCTTTGTCAACAGTTAAAGAGGAGAGGGGACTGGAGAGATAACTCAGTGGTTAAGAATACCAGCTATTCTTTTGAGGACCCGGGTTCAATTCTCCACACCCACATGGCTGCTATCAACCCTCCATGACACCTGTTCCAGGATATCTGATACCCTCTTGTGACTTCTGCGGACATTGCCTAACCCAAGTGCACTTACGTACGTGCAGGAAAAACACTCATATACGTATAATAAATATTTTTAAAGCAGTTAAAGAGGAGAGTCGATGACTCAGTACAAATAATTTTTATTTATTGTCAGACATAAGGGTTTGAGGTTTTGTTTTGTGTTTTGTTTTCTGTGGTTTGGTTTGGTTTTAGGACAGGATCTCCCTGTAGCCCCAGCTGGCCTGGAACTCCCAGTGTAGACCAGGCTGACTTAGATCTGCCTGCTTCTGCCTCCAGAGTGCTGAGATTAAAGGCATACACCACCATGCCCAGCACTTGTTTTTTTGTTTGTTTTTATTCTTAATCATTTTTTTTGTCATTACTGGGATTGAACTCAGGGCCTTATACATACTAGTCTTTATCATTGAGCTGTATCTCAGTCCTGGATATCAGTTCTCAATCCGTTTTATAATCTGTCTTTTGTAGTTGGTAACTAAATGTCTTTGAGGTAAATAATCTCTCTGAGCCCAGATTTGTAAAATAAAAATAATACCTCTAGTATTAAGGACTACATGAGAAAAAGGGAAAATAAGAGAAATGAGAGCCCTCTAGAACAATTATAAACTGCTTTAACAGGACTTAGTGGTACATTCCTGTAATCCCAGGATTTAGGAGGCAGAAGCAAAAGGATCAAGGTTCAAAGACAGCCTTGGCTACATAATGAGTTCAATGCCAGCCTGAGATACCTGAGTCCAAAAATGAATGAATGAATGAATGAATGAATGAATGAATGATCATAGCACATGGGAAACCTCATGGGTTTCTCCTGAAATTTACTGGAGGAGAAACTTAACAAAAAAACCTTCACTAATGAGAAAGTAATGAAGGCTCTTTCAAAAGAACCCCCTCCATGATTGCTGGTGGCATCTTCAGGTGTCATTTAAGGAAAGAACTAGCAGAGTTATGTTCAAGAACCAGTTGGGAAAGACCCTGTCTCCACACACACAAAAAAAACCTAAAGCTGGGTGTGGTAGTACAACCTTTAATCCTAGCTCTGGGTAGGGAGAGGCAGGTGGATTGCTGTGAGTTCTAGGCCAACTTGGTCTACATAGTGTGACCTGTCTCACAAAGGCAGGGCTGGGGGGAGCAGCAATGAGAGACTGTTACTTTCATGGAGAACCAAAACAAGGACCATTGTGATAGACTCAAACAAGTTTTCAAATACCTGATTTGAAGAAAAAAATTATTGTAAAACTTTTCGTAATGTATTTAAAGTTGGGTTGGAGAAATGGCTCAGCAGTTAGTGCTTCCAGAGGACCTGGTCCTGTCCCTAGCAACCTCCATGGCAGCTGGACATTGCATGCATGCACATGGTACACACATATATTTTTAAATTTTATGCGCATGAGTGTTTTGCCTGCATGTATGTAAATGTGGGCATTGCATATATTGTATACTTACATGCAGGCAAAACACTCATATACATAATTTTTAAAAAATTTTTTATTTATATGAGTATTTGCCTGCATATATGTAAGTACACCACCTGTCATGCAGTGTCCACGGACACCAGAAGAGGGCTTCAGATCCCCTGGAAACAGAGTTAAGGATGTTGTTAGCTGCCATATGTGTGCTGGGAATTGAACCCAGGTCCCCTGCAAGAGTAGCCAGTGTTCTTAACTACTGAGCTGTTTCTCCAGACCACACATATAAATTTTTTTGAAATTAATTTTTAAATTTTTAAAAGATTTATGGGACTGGAGAGATGGCTCAGTGGTTAAGAACACTGGCTGTTCTTGCGGATGACCCAGATTTGAATCCCAGCACCCACGTGTCAGCTAACAACTTTCCGAAACTCCAGTTCCAGGGGATCCAACGGCCTCTTCTGTCCTCCATAGGCATTGCACAGCACAGGTGCACTTATCTACATGCAGGGAATACACGCATGCACATAAAATATTTTTAAAAAAAAACTTTAAAAGATTTACTTTTATTATTATTATTTATTTTTAAATTTTATGTGT
>NW_008335435.1:459719-469719 GCF_000622305.1 Nannospalax galili
GGAGCATCCCTCTACCTCCCCCCCCCCCAAAAAAATAGATCTTGTTTCAAAATATTTAATATTGGGCTGGCGAGATGGCTCTGCAGTTAAGAGCACTGACTGCTCTTGCAGAGGTCCGAGGTTTGATTCCCAGTACCCACATGGTGGCTAACAATTGTCTGTAACTCAACTTCTGGGGGCTCTGGCACCCTCCTTTGAACTCCATGGGCATTGCACAACACAGGTATACTTACATATATGCTGGCAATACATTCATACACATAAAATAATAAAAAATAAAATACTTTAAAAAATATATAATATTGCTGTGTGTGGTGGCACATACCTTTTGTAAGATTAGGCCTGCCTGGTGTATGTAACACGTTACAGGCCAGCTGGACAACAGGGAGACCCTGTCTCAAAAAAAGAAAAAAAGAAAACAAAAAATACATATTTTCAATGTTTATGAGGCTAGAGAGATGCTCCATGGTTAGGAGCACTTGCTGCTCTTGCAGAGGGCCTAGGTTCAGTTTGATTCCCAGAGCTCACATGGGAGCTAACTCTAGTTCCAGGGATCTGATTCCTGCTTCTGGCCTCCACAGGCACTTCATGCATGTGGTGTACTTACATATATGAAGGCAAAACACTCATACATATAAAAAAAAATATTTAAAAACAATTTAGAATATTTTTTTGATATTTCAAGTTTGTTTTTTAAAAAAAATTATTTTTATTTTCTGTGTACGTGTTTTTTCTGCATTTATATAAATGCACCCCATGCATGCAGTGCTCACAGAGGCCAGAAGAGGTTGTCGGATTCCCTGGAATTGGAGGTACTGACTGACAGTTGGGAGTTGACATGTGGTGCTGGATACCAAATCCAGGTCCCCTGTAAGAGCAGCCAGTGCTCTTAACCACTGAGCAATCTCTCTAGCCCCAAAGTTTAAATTTTTTAAAGATCTTTTTGTTGTTGTTTCTATGTGTATGGATATTTTACCTACATGTATGTCTATACACCTTGTGCATTCCTGGTGCCCATAGAGGCCAGAAGAATGCATCGGATCCCCTGGAACTAGAGCTATGTGGGTGCTGGGAACTGAACTTGGGTCCTATATAAGAGCAGCTAGTGCTCTTTACCACTGAGTCATCTCTCCAGGACCTAAACTTTATATGTTTTTAAATAACCAAAGAATAAGTGCTTTCATATCATATAGGAATAAATTACTTAGATTAGCTCACTTGTGATATTTTCTATAGTACTGCACAAGCAAAATGTTTAAAGATTTTTTTGTGTGTATTTTAGAGAGTACAGCTTCACGAGGGAAGGCCCAAACAAAAGAGGCATCGCTGCAGAAACCCAAATAAGCTGGATGTTAACAGTCTCACTGGAGAGGAGCGTGTGCAGCTTATCAACAGAAGAAATGCTAGAAAGGTATTGATAGCTATCTTGTTATTCTTTCATACTGATTCAGTTCTTAAGAGAACCTCATTTCATTATGTGTTTTATTCTAACAGATCAGAGAATGGGTTGATCTTAGCACATTTGTGGGAAAAGACATGCAAGATAATTTTATGTAGTCTAATACAAAACCATTATTAGCAAAGCTAGTAAATGAAATAAGTCCCTCCCATGCCTGCCTAAGCAGTGCTCTTCTTATGGCTGTATACTGTTAAAGGGCCCTACACCTTGGGCAGTTTTTTTCAGGGACAGTTTTGTTCATCATGGACATTGTTTTTTCTTGACTCATTTTTGGTAGCCACACACAGCTTGGTGGGGAAGTAGTAAGTAGGAGGGTGCTATCCTCATATGCCACGAAGAGGCCATGTTTCTTTACCCTGCCTCAGAAGTATAAACTCAAAATGTCTACAGCCCAGAATGCAGAAACTCACTCAAAGGAAACATCGTTTATGTGATTCCTATCACAAATTTACCATATTTTTGATCACTATAATTTCCATCAGATAGCCTTAAGGTATCATGTTTTCTCAAATTGGCATATTATATAATTTTCTGATAGATGGAAGTAAAATGTTTTAAACAAAGTTTACCTTATAGGTGAATGAAATTCCTTTGCTTACTGATTAACAAATGATCAAGAGTTAAGGTTTTCCTTTTTTTTTTTTCCATTTATACATTACATTATACATTATAAATTTCATACATTTATAAATTTTTAGACATTATAAATTTTGGCAAGCCTACAAAATAATAATTTCTAATGGCATTTTCTTTCTTTTTTTTGTCTTTTTGAGACAGGGTCTCCCTGTAGCGGAAATCACTATGTAGACCAGGCTGGACTTGAACTCACAGAGACCCGCCTGCCTCTGCCTCCCGAGTGCTGGGACTACAGGTGTGCGCCACCACGCCCGGCTGACGGGATTTTCTTACATGTGTATTGTTGTGCTTTGCTCATGCACCTCTGTATGACCTCTCTCGTTCATCATCTCTCCACCCCCATTGGTCTGTTTCCTAACCCTAATTAGTCTCAACCTTCTGCTACATGAGATGCTGTCTCAAGAAAGAGAGGGGGAGGGAGGGACGGAGAGGGGTTGCAGTATACCCCTGTAATCCTAGGGTAGGGGATGATAAAATTCCTGTAGCTCACTGACCGTCTAGTTTAGCTGAATTGGTGAACTTCAGGTTCCATGAGAAAACCTCTATCAAAAAGTAAGATGGATAGAAGCAGGCAGATCTCTGTGGGTTCAAGGCCAGCCTACATAGCAAGTTCCAAGCCAGCCTGTGCTACATAGTGAGACCCTGTCTCAAAGAACCATAAATAAGTTAATAAATAAATTAAATAAATAAACCAATTGCTTCTCGGCCTTTTGGCTAAGATCAAGTGTAGTATAAAATAAACCATTTTAAGGACTAGAGATGGCTCAGCAGTTAAGAGCACTGGCTGCTCTTTTCCTTGCCTGGGGATTCTTCAACATCTTTTGGCTTCCTCAAGCATTGCACAACAGAGTGCACTTACATTCATGCAGGCAAAACACACACACATAAACTTTTAAAAACTATTTTAAAAGTAAAAATTGTTGGGGCTGGAGAGATGGCTCAGCAGTTAAAAGCACTGAGACTGCTCTTGCAGGTTCGATTCCCAGCACCCACATGGCGGCTACGAACCGTCCTTAACTCCAGGGGAATCTGAAGCTCACTTCTGACCTCTGCAGCATTGCATGACACAACATGGGTGTACTCACATACACGCAGGCAATACACTCATACACATAAAATAATAAAAATAATAAAATATTTTTAGAAAAAGTAAAAATTGTTTTCATATTGTTGTCTGGTGCTTTCTACCAGTGTTCTACCAGTTTTCTAGATACGGTTTATTTACCTTTGGTTGTATCACAAAGTGAAGTCGTAGATATCTTAAAGAATAAGATAATGTTTTAGTAGAATTTTACTTACTTTTGTGCTTGCAAAAGTTTGTGTTTCATTTTGTAGCAAGAATTCACATTACCGAGGCAGGCATGGTGGCACACACCTGTAATCCAGCACCAGGAGTCTTGGGCAGGAAGATCATGAGTTCCAGGCCAGCATGAATTAAAGAATTTGAGGTTCACCTGTACTACATAATGAGAGCCTGTGTCAGTAAACAGCAAATAAAACAAATTCTCATTCCTGAATATTTTAATCGAATTTGTCTCAAGTCAGTTTGCATTTTTTTTGTTTGCTTTTGTTTTGTTTGTTTTGTCTTTTGACACGGGGTCTTACATATCCTCAGGCTGGCCTCAAAGTTACTATGTAGCCAAGAATAGCCTTGAACTTCTGATCATCTTTCTTCCACTTCCCTAGTGCTGGGATGACAGATGTGGTGACTGGCTTCCTCATAGCCAGTTTCAAGGAGGTGGAATAGTTTTGGATTTATTTGCTTGTTTGTTTAATGCTAAACATTCTTTTTTAAAATCATGTACTTGTGTTTGTGGCGTGTGCATACAGAAGTCAAAGGACAGTTTGCAGGAGTTGGTTCTCCCCTTCCACCATGTGGGCCCTAGGGATTGAACTCCTGCTTGACAGCAAGTGCCTTTATCTGAAGAGCCATGTCAGTGGCCTAATTCTAAACATTCTAAATGCAGACTTTCTGGAATCTTGGTCATTTCCCTTGATTTGTAGGTTTCTCCGTTGTCTTAATTATCTAAGATACAGGGTGAGGTTGATGAGCTACAAAGGAGAGGAGTCTCTATTAGATCTAGTTAGTTTTATTTTGCCAGGCATGGTGGCGCATGCCTTTAGTCCCAGCTCTTGGGAGGCAGAAGCAGGTGCATCTCTGTGAGTTCGAGGCCAGCCTGGTCTACATAGTGAGTTCCAGGCCAGCTGGAGCTACAGGGAAACTCTGTCTCAAAAAGACCAAAAAATAAATAAAACAAGGTTTCACCAGGTATGGTGAGACCCTAATCAGGACTGGAGAGAGGTTAGAGGACCTAGGTTCAAATCCCAGCACCTATATGGTGGCTGATAACCCCAGTTTCAGAAAATCTGATGCCATCTTCTGTCCTCCGCAGGCATTGCACAACATAGGTGCACATACATACATGTAGGCATAACACTCACACACATAAAATCAAAATAAATAAATTTTTTAAAAGGTCTCACATAGACTCCAGGCTGACCTGGAATTTGTTGTGTAGTCTGGACTGGCCTCAAACTCAAGGCAGTCTTCCTACATTAGCCACCTGGAGACTCGATTATAGGCTGTAAATCACTTTAACCTGAAGCTTCATAATGCTTAATATGCAACAGAAATTACAGAATTGAATGAGACTACTTAGAGGTATAAGTAATATGCTGTGTTAAACATGTACATCCAGTCCAGGAATAATAAGTATTCATCAGGTCTCAGTAATCCAGTAATATGTTTATATAGCAGGCACAGGCCCTGATTCAGTACCCAGTACCACTGAAGAAGAAAAGGTACAGTGTGTATTTGTTCAAAGTGGTGTGGAAGAAGGAATTATCAGAGAAATATCTTTAATCTACTAAGGGGCATTAATCCAAATCATTTATCTAAATACAGTATTCTTATTTTAAATCCCAAATTTATCATATACAAAGGACATGTATAATTTCATAATTTAATGATATATATAATTTAGTCAATATACATAATAAATAAAAGGGGATTTTTGAGGCCTAGGTTTGATTCCTAACTCTCTTAAGTATTTTATTTATTATTTTTTATTTTATGTGTATGAGTGTATTGCCTCCATGTGCAATGCTTGTGTAGGTCAGAAGAGGGCATTAGATTCCCTGAAACTGGAATTATGGACATTTGTAACCCACCATGTGTGTGCTGGGACTCAGACTCAGGTCCTCTGCAAGAGCAGCCAGGGCTCGTAACCACTGAGCCATCTCTCCAGACCCCTTGACTCCTAACTCTTAGCATTACTAATTGGCTTTATAAAGGCAAATTAAATAACTTCTCTGAGACTGAGTTCCTTCATTTGGAAAATAGAAATACTATCTCAAAATGATGTTCTGAGAACTAAAATTAAATATACACTTAAGGTCCTTATCCATTATTTGATATAATAATATATTTATTATAAACCAGATATTATTATAAGAATTGAATTGTCTGTTTTTTTTGTTTTTTGGTCTTTTTGAGACAGGGTCTCCCTATAGCCCCAGCTGTCCTGGAACTCACTAAGCCTTGAACTCACAGAGATCCTCCTGCCTCTGCCTCCTGAGTGCTGGGATTAAAGGCGCCTGCCCGGCGAATTATCTCTTTTTTAAATACTTCATTTTTACTTTATGAGTGTGAGTGTATTGGTTGCATGTATGTAAGTGCACCCATGTCATGCAATGACCACAGAGGTCAGAAGAAGATGTTGGATCCCCCAGAATTATGGATGGTTGTTAGCCACCATGTGGGTACTGGGAATTGAACCCAGGTCCTCTACAAGAGCAGCCAGTGCTCTTTGCTGAGCTATCTCTCCAGCCCCAAATCGTCTTTTTTATATTAATAAGACACTATGAAGGAAATATTGTCCCAATTTTATAGATCAAAAAACAGACTCAAGGAGATGTACTGATTTGCTTGTGTTCCCACAGCTGGTAAATCTGACTAGTAACAGGCATATTTTTAACTGCGTTATCTATCCTTTAAAGTGCATCGTTAGTAGCAACTCTATTTTACTTTTTGTTCTACTTAAAGCATTTAAAATTTAAATCATCGTTTCTATTCTAGTTTCATTCCTGTTGCTGTGACAAATACCATGCTCAAAAGTATGGGGGAAAGGGTTGGTTTCAGCTTACAGGTTATACTCCTTCATTAAGGGAGGTCATGACAGGAACACAAAGGCAAGCCTACTTGCTCTTCCATATAGCATTACCACTGACCAAAAAACAACCAAGTATAGCAAAACCCATGGAGAAATGATGCTGGCTCACTGTCAGATTGATGCTCAGTTAGCTTTCTTACATAGTTCAGCATCACCTTCCTAAGGAATAGTGCCACCCTCAGTGTGCTGAGCTTTCCTTCATCATTACCAAGACATGCCCATAGGTCAATATGATCTAGGAAATTCCTCAACTGAGATTCTCTCTTCTAGATAAGTTGTGTTAAATTAAAATTAACCAGGAAAAAAGAAGTTAATGTGTTCATGTTGTGTATCAGTGGTCTGTATGCATTGTGGTGACCCTTTTTCATATAACTATACAGGCTTGAAGATAGTTTAAAAACTTTTTTTTTTCCAGACTTGGTGGCCCATGCCTTTAATCCTAGCACTCAGCAGGTAGAGGCAGTATCTCTATTAAGTGGAGGCCAGCCTGATCTCCATAACAAGTTCCAGGTCAGCTAGGGCTACAGGGAGACCCTGTCTCAAAATAAGAAATAATTCTATACTTAGTAGTGTGTTAACTGTCTGTTCTTTTGCTTGCAGGTTGGCGGTGCGTTTGCTCCCCCTTTGAAGGATTTATGTAGATTCCTAAAAGAAAATTCAGAATACGGAGTAGCTCCTGAATGGGGAGATGTTGTTAGGCAATCTGTGAGTATCTCACAAATACTAACTCGTATTAGAAATTAGATGCCACTTAATTACATCTTAGATTAAATTTTTAGTTTAGAATAATAAGAATTTAATGAACATGTGATAACTTTTCAGTTCACAATTTCTTATTTTTCAGAATGTATAATTGATGATTGTTGAGATAGAATGCAAAGCCAGGATATACTTGTTTTTATTTTAGTTGTGAACCTAAGCCTTTAACAGCTGTGTTGAGCTCTCCCACCCAACTTGTTTTTATTTTAAACATTACTTGAACATTGCCACAAAGAATAATCAAATAGGTATGAAAAGAGATTTGTATAGATATTTGTCATGATCAACTCTCACGCACTCAGCAGTAATCAGCTGCCAACAGTTCCTCAGATAAGGTTGAGGCCTCCTGTCCATTTCCCCAGTTCTGTGCTGGGTTTTTATCTGATTGAGGTTGCATGGGTCTTGTGCATACTGACACCACTGCTATAAGATCATATGAGCAAGTTCCCAGAGGCCTGTAAGACTCTTTCCATATGGTCATGCTCCACCCTTGGTTCTTACAATCTTTCCGTCCTGTCTTCCACAATGATCCCTGAGCCATGGGTGAATGAGGTATAATATATGAGTCCTATCCAGGGACATGCACTCTGCAGACACTTACTCTTTACACTTAGGCCCAAGTTGTGGCCTTCTGTGTTCATCACCTTCTGTTAGACAGGCTGAGCCGGTTCCAGTGGATGAAGTCATACCAAGGGACATCTGGATATACAAACTTGACTCAATAGGCTTTTAACATACATGACAGAATGCCTAAAATCCTATGGGAGGGCTATGGGGGATGCAGATAGGAGAGGGGGTATAATTATGTTTAAGATATATTACACGAAAGCCACAACCATGCAATAAAAATATACATTGAAAAAAAAAGAATATTCATCATGGACAGAGTCTCTGTATATAACCCTGAGTGTTGGGATTACAGGTGTATCACTGTGCCTGGCTTCATCATACAATAATAGTAAAGGGGGGGTAATAAATGAATGGAACATCTATATATTAGAATTCCATACAACTTCTTAAAACATATCTTAGAAGAACATATAATGTCAAGAGAAGAGAAACACTGCCAATATACTTAATAGTTACACTCTTGGAATAT
This sequence comes from Nannospalax galili, assembly GCF_000622305.1. Classification (NCBI taxonomy): domain Eukaryota; kingdom Metazoa; phylum Chordata; class Mammalia; order Rodentia; family Spalacidae; genus Nannospalax; species Nannospalax galili. The sequence goes on from NW_008335435.1 coordinate 467,845, forward strand.
TAAAGCCTAATTGTATGGAAAATGGAAGTAAATAATTACTATTTCCACAAGTATCCAAATAGAAAAGGCAGGCTATTATACTAAATACGCTGTAGCTTTTTATTTTTATTTTAGAAAGGGGTGGGGAGAATCTATAGAATGATTATAAATGCAAAAGGAAAAAAATGGAAGGTACATCCTGAAATGTTAGCAAAGGTCAAGTCTGAGTGGTGAGAACAAGGATGATTATTTTTTTCCTTTGTATTTTTTGTTGTGTGTGATTTCTTCAGTGAACCCTAATGTTCTTAAAGAGAAAAAAGTTGATAAATTAAAAACAATAAAACATTGTCCCATTAGATTTTTCTTTAAACCACTGTTCTAGTTTGCTTTCTATTGCTATGCTAAAGCATTCTGACCATCAACCTGCTTTCTTTTTTAAAAAATATTTTATTTATTGTTTTTATTTTATGTGTATGCATGCATTGCTTGCATGTATGTAAGTGTACCTGTGTCATGCAATGCCTGCAGAGGACAGAAGAGGGTGTCAGGTTCCCTGGAACTAGAGTTGCAGTTGTTAGCTGCCATGTGGGTGCTGGGGATTGAACCTGTGTCTTCTGCAAGAACAGCCAGTGTTAGCAGCTGAGCCATCTCTCCAGCCCCTCCGCCTGCTTTCTTATACAGCCCAGGACCACCTGCCCAAGGTGGCGCCACTCACAGTAGGGAGGGCCCTTCTGCATCACTCAGCAATCAAGAAAATGCCTCACAGACGTGGCCACAGGCAACTCTGATGAAGAAATTCCTCAACTGAGATTCCCTCCAGCTGTCTCTAGTTTGTGTCGTTACAAAAACCAACCAGCACAACCACTACCTGTAGCCACACCTGCACAGTTGCATGGGGCTAGTGAGGCTATCTGACTGTCTTTATTAAGATGTGATAAGTATAAAATACACACCATTTTAAGACTTCATTTGGAAAAAAGAATGAAAATATCTCAGTTTTTGTATATTACATAATATTTAGTGGTTTTATTAAATTAGACTATATTACTAAAATTAATGTCATATATTCTATTTTACCTTTAGTAATGTGGCTACTAGAATTTAGCTTACAGATGTCATGTACTACATTTCTACTACACAGTGCTGTGGTCGTGAATTAAAACTCTGAAGAGTTTAATGCCTCAGAAAATTGCTTGAAAGCAGCACAGATTCCCTTTTGTCCAGGACCTGATCATTCTCTGTCTGCATCTGTAGGTGCTACTGTTGTTCTGAGCCGAGTATTAAGCCATGGTCTTCCCTCTTTTGAGGATCTATTTTTTATCTTGGCTCTGTCTTCTTTATTGTCAGAATAGCAGGGGATTCATCTGCAGCATCTCTATCTAAGTTCACCCTTTCATTTACCTCCCTGTCCTTCCTTTATTGCTCTTCCAGATTAGAAGGCGCCTCCACTTTTTTCATCTTTTGAGCAGTGGCAATGTGCAACAAGAAAGGATTGTGAAAGTACCTTTGAAAACATTTCTTTGGAACTTAGATTTTCTATTCCTGGAAGTCATGCTTTGCAGTATGAAGCCTAAATACTTCTTCCACATTCTCTTTTCCTATGATAAAATGAAAGTGGAACTGATGGCTGAAAACACAATTTAGAATAAAATTACGTTATCTTTCTCAGAACTGATTATTTTGTATCCATACAGAATCAGTTTACAAATAATTACTCATTTTAATGGACTATTTGTATGATAAGCTATTTGTTATGATTTTATTTTCATGTAGCTGTTATTCATGAATATATATCTTCTCCAGGGGTTTCTTCCAGAAAGCATGTATGAACGTATTCTCACTGGACCTGTTGTGAGAGAGGAAGTAAGCAGGCGGGGGAGACGACCTAAAAGTGGA
>NW_008335435.1:472219-481239 GCF_000622305.1 Nannospalax galili
TGTAATACCCATCCAGGAGCAGTGGGTAGGAATCCTTCATCATGAAAATGATGTATTACATATGTAGTGAGTTCCCTTTGCAGTACTGCACTTTTGTTTAACTAGAATACACCTATGAGATAGCCAAAGTTTTTCAGATACAATTAACTTAGTTTGCTGGTGGAGTATTTCAGCAACATCCTTATTTCCCTTTCCTCTTCTAGTTCTACCTATATGATCTTTATTCCTTTCTTTCCCCAATTTTAAAAAAAAAGGAAAAAACTTTAGATCTTGTCATTGAAATCTAATTTATAGCAAAATCTATGAGATAAAGTATTTTCCTAATTATGGTCAAATAAATTTGGTTAACATCTTAGTGATTCTCTTTCTATATAGTAAGGTAATTACAGTTTTCAAAGCATTAAGGCTAATGTTAACTTTAAATATTATCTTTGGTTTCAAGACATTTCTTTGTAGTTTTGATTGGGGGGAAAGTTGTCCAGGCATCAGCTAAGAAAAACCATACAAATTATGAATATGTAAAGTTAAGGGTTATAAGGGAAAAAAGTCAATAGAATTACATAATACTGAAGTTGCAGTTGAAAGGATATTCTGGTATGTGTTGGTAGTTACTGAAAGAGTTATAGCTGGTATTGCCTTGTATTTATAGCCCTTGTTTCAGGTTTCATGATTCCAGTCTTAGTCCAATTTTTCTTTTGGACATTTGCAATATTTACCAGTTGTGTTTTGTGTAGTCTGAATTTGCTTTCTGTAGTTGAGCAAACGTCTTAAAAAGTCATTTGTAATTTATTAAATTACTTTCTATGATGTTCTATAGAGCAAATGGAAGTTTAATTATTTTTTATTAAACATATTCTTTGACTACCCACGATGTCAGCCTCTGTACATGACAATACTTCTTTAATTGAGTTTTATATAATTTATCTCACTGTTATAAACCTTCACAAGCAGTGTACTTTTTAAGCAGTGGTTTTGGTGGTGGTGGTTGTGGGGTAAAATCTTCTCTATTTATATCCACAATAGCATCGTAAATGCTGTCAGGTTTTCATTTTAAGTTCATTGCTTGCATATTGATACTGATGTCTGCATAAAAAGGAAAAGCTTTCTTTGAGTCCCAGAATAATTTCCACCCCACACCAAAATTAGATCTTACTTTTCTAACCACTGCACCTCTGAAACTTCCAGAAAGACTCAGATGCATAACTAGCCTCTTAAAGGAGTCCATTTCCAAAATCAATAATTAGTTCTGGTCATAAGAGTTTTTCCTAACTCATTGCCATAACTGGCAGTGTATTTTGGAAACATTTAACAACTTTTCTTCTCAGTATAGAAGTGACACAGTGAAGCCTTGCCATGACTTCATTGAACTATGCTAACCTGTTTTCTTTTTTGTAACACATAACACAGAACACACAATCTAAATGCTTGTGCTCGCCCAGAGAAGGAGCAATGTCCTCCAAGGACACAGGCAAAGCTAGCTGTGTGGGATGCTTTTTGAGAAAATATACACTATTTATATGAAGTGATGTAATCAGATTTTGTGAAGAAAATAATTTTTTGACTACATGTAGCAGCATTCATCTTATACAATAAATTTAGAAGTCAGTTTCTATATGAATTCAACATGGTACAGAAGCTGTGTTATTTTAAAATTCCAAAAAGCACATTAATACTGAAATTACCCATAAATTCACCCATAGGTAAACACTATTACCCATAAACCTTTTGTATGTTATATCCTCATAGTGCACTTCTCTTATAAACTCATGTAACTGGTTGGAGAGATGACTCAGCAGTTAAGAGTGGACTGCTCTTGCAGAGGACCCAAGTTTAGTTTCCATACAACCACTTGTAACTGGTTCCCGGGGATTCAACACCCTCTTCTGTCTCCTCAGACAACTGCATTCATGTACATACACCTACACAGACGCCTGGAAACTTCAGAATGTGATCTTATTTTGGAAATAAGGGGGGTCGGCGTCCCTAATGCCACTAGATTAGGGTGTCATTAGTAGAAGAGGACAAGATACACAAAGGGCAGAAAGAACGATGGAGTGACCACAAGCCAATGAACACCCAGTAATGCAACCACCACCAGAAGCAAGAAGAGAAGCAGGAAATATCTATCTCCTCCATCAGAAACTAAGCGCCAGCAACAGGATGTGCTTTGATGTCCAGCCTTAACTGTGAAGATTAAGATCTTAAAACCTTTAGTTTGGGGGCTGGAGAGATGGTTAAGCAGTTAAGAGCACTGGCTGCTCTTCTAGGACCCAGGTTTGGTTTCTGGTACCCATATGTTGGTTAACAACCTTCCATAACTTCAGCTCAAGGGGAATATACCCTCTTCTGGCCTCCCCAGGCATTGTATGATGCAGGTGCATTTACATGCATGCAGGCAAAACATACAAAAATAAATGCGTAAAAAATCTTTTAGTTTGTGGGATTATATAAAATACATTTTCGTATTAGTACTTATGTTAAATTAGTATTTAATATAATTTTAAATTACAGTACATAGTATTTGTGTGGTGTTCTCTTTTTTTGGTTTTGAGACAGCTGCCCTGGAATTCATTATGTAGACCAGGCTGGCCTCTGAGCTCATCTAATGCTGAGATTAAAGGTGTGCACCACCACACCTGGCTATATAGTATTCTTAAAGTAATGACCTATGTCAAGAATCCTGCATTGTACATTTTCCAACTATTGGCTCATAGAGATGAAGCTCACTCAAATATGACTCTACACAAATTGCCCAGGCCCGGGAGAACAAGGCCAGGTAACTGCTGTAAAAAGACCCCATTCCCTCACAGGCAGAACTCTTGAGTTCAAGACCAGCCTGGTCTACACAGGCCAGCTGTGGCTACAGGGAGACCCTGTCTCAAAAAGACCAAAAAAAAAAAGAAGCCTGAATCTTAACAAAGTCAAGATTTATTTTAAAATGTGTTTTTGTCAAGTTTTAAGTGTTACACAACAGCTGGATTTCAAAACACTGTTGGTTCTTCAAAACTGTGTAAAGATCTTTTGGATGCTCAACAGCCATTCTTAGTGGCCAATGCTGAGGAAAATGATGTGGCTAAGAGAAGTCAGCATTTGTGTCCATGTCCCCAGGTCAGCTAGATCCCAGGGGCACCAGGAGGCATTGAGAGGGTTCTATAAATCTGGTAAATCACCTTTTTGACAAGGAAGCCCATGGAGACCTCAAAGGTTGGACTGGAACCAGAGTACATTCTGCAAAGAGGAGGGTTATCACAGAAGAAAAGGCCCTCCGTGCTTCCAAGTAAAATCACCTGGTCAAGCAAGACCCCAACCCTCCCCAGCAGATGACGTGATGGTAGAGGAAAACTAACCAAGCCAACAGGCTAAATCCCTAAAAGTAACCCCAAAGGAGCTTCAACTGGACATAACAAAAGATTAATTTGCAGCCACCTTCACGATCTCAAACATCCAACAAGAAAACATAACAAAAATAATATAAAATAAAATTCTGCCAGCCCTGCCATGGTTAGTTTTTGTCAATTTGACACAAATCTAGACACACCTGGTATAGTGGTTTGAATGAGAATGTCCCAAACAGGCTCCATATATTTGGGCATTTTGTCTCCAGTTGGTGGCACTGTTTAGGGAGATTTCAGGATGTGTGACCTTACTGGAGGGAAGTGAGTCACAAATCTTTGAGAATTCTTAAGCCTTGCCAGATTTCCAGTCGCTCTCTGCTTCCTGTGCCTGCTTGAAGATGTGAGCACACCTCTTTCTGCTCCAGCCACTTCTTACCTCCATTCCTCCCTGCCATAATGGACTCTGATTAATCTGGAACCATAAGGTCAAATATACTCTTCCTTTTATAGATTCCTGTGGTCATGGTCTTTTATCACAGCAACAGAAAGGTAACTAATACACCTGAGAAGAGAGATTCTTAATTGAGGAACTTCCTCCATCAGACTGGCCTGTGACCTATCTTTGGAGCAGATTCTTTCTTTAAAATTTTTTAAATTCTTATTTTTATTTTATGAGTGTTTTGCCTGCATATGTAAGTGCACTCATGTTGTGCAATGCCTGTAGAAGCTATAACAGGGCATTGGATCACCATGTGGGTGCTGAGAACTGAACCCTGGTCCCTTGCAAGAGCAGCCAGTGCTCTTAACCACTGAGTCTTCAGTCCTTATTTCTTTTCATTTTATGTGTATGAGTATTTTGCCTATGTATATGTAAGTGTATGGGTGCAATGTGCACAGAGACCAAAAGAGGGCATCAGATTGCCTGGAACTGGATTTAGAGAGTCACCACATGGGTGCTGAGAATGAAACTCTAGGTCTCTGGTAGAGCAGTCATGGTCTTAAACACTGATCTATCTCTCCAGCCTCTGGAGCACTTTCTTGATTGCTAATTGGTAAGCAAGGGCCCAGCCCACTGTGGACAGTATCGTCCCTGGGGCAGGTGGGCCTGGGCTGTATAAGAAAGGTAGCTGAGCAAAACCAAGTACTGTGTGCTTTAGTTTCCTGCCTCTAGGTTACTGCCTTGAGTACTTCCATACATGATGGATTGTAACCCTAGAGGTGTAAGATGAAATAAATTCCTTCCTCCCCATGCTGCTTTTGATCCCAGTATTTATCATAGCAACAGACACCACACTAAAACAGAACCTCAACCAAGAATCTCATCCTGACCTATTCAGCTGAGGTCCTGATGCCCTAAGGCCCCTAAAAAGACAGTCATTCAAGTAACCAGCTTTGTCCATTTAAAACCTTACCAGGTCCATAACACTCAACTCAAAGCCTTTGTACTGGGTCTCAGATAACACAATTAAGAAGTACCAGACTCCACTTATAAACTCCAGAACTTACTATAAAATCTTGCCAGACCTTAAATCTTGCTACTTTACTGCCAGATCCAAATTCTGAATCACAGATGGAAGTGATTTTATGGTGGCAGGACACAGGCTTTAGGGGGTATACAGTAGTGAGCCTCATATAGGTCATAAAATCTGGGCCCTTTCTAGGTCATTCTGCATTAGCCCCAAAACCTGAAGTAGTTTTCCTCAGCTGCTCCCCAGCTGCAGACAGGAAAGAGAATATTTACACAGGTAATAACCTATGCTTTCTATGTAACATGCTTTCCATTTTTCCAAATATCTACTGCATTCATATAGCCATGTGGGGAGAAAGACGTCATTTTACTGCCCATAATACCCAGACTAAATTTGCCCCTGAGATTCTGTGGAAGCATTCTGGCTTCCAACTCACATGGCATTATATACCGGCCCAGCATAAGGTCCACTCTGTCATTTCTCTGGGTAACAACCCAGCTGATCAATAGGCCAAAAAAATCATCTCAGCTGCTGTAATTCCCAATCAGACTCTCCCTCATCCCCAATAACACCCTGTGGGAGTCTCAACAGGCTTTAGATGAGGACTTCTCAGTCACCCCAGAAGGATGGTTGTGGCGGCTAGAAAAAAGTTGACGTTACCTGGATCCCCCCAATAGAAGACCCTAAACAATTTTCATTAGGCCACGCATTTGGGGACCAAAGCCCTCCAGATTCTAACAGAGCCTCTTTTCACAGACATGGGACTCTTCAGACCTTGCAGTCTGTTTCAAAAGTTGGTCTCACCTGTTCTCAGACCAATCCTCATGGAGTTCTCAGGGCCTTCCTGCCCAGCCTTGGCAAACTATGCCTGGGCAAGATTGACAAGTAGATTACATTTACATGCCCCTATGGAAGGGGCTCAAATATCTACTAGCTTTACTGAATGCCTTCACTGGGTGGATAGAAGCATTACCCACCCATAAAGGGAATCAAAGGTAACTGCTATCCCTAAAAAGAAAATATTATTCTTTGCTTTGGACTCCCCTCATCCCTACAGTCTGGTAATGGCCCAGCTTTCATTTCCAGTATCAGGGAGTACATTCGGCTGTCCAAATTATCATCTCCATGCTGCCTGGCACTGTCAATCTTCCAGGAAGAGAGCTCGCTCTAAGCTCACACTGGAGATTCAACAGTCTTTGCCCACTCTTCTCCCACTTGCACTTTTATAATCCTGTATTCCTCACAAATCTATAACTCAGCCCCCTTTGAAGTCCTTTATGGAAGACATTTCCTAGATAAATCTCTTACTAGACCCAGAGCTCATGATCTATCTTAATATGTTTCATCACTGAGTGTATTAGTCACTTTTCTGTTGCTGTGATAGAAACACTGACCAAAGCAACTTATAGATGGAAGAGTTTATTTGAGCTTACAGTTCCAGGAGAATTACAGTCCGTCATGGCGGGGAGGCATGGTGGCTGGAGCAGGAGCAGAAGCTAAGTTCTAACATCTTCAAGCAGGCACAGGAAGCCAAAAAAAAAAAAAAGTGGCTAGAGATCTGGCAAGGTTTAAGAACTCTCTAAGCCCACCCTCAGTGACGTGCTTCCTCCAGGATAGCCACACCTTCTAAAACCTCCCAAAACAGCACCACCAACTGGGAACAAAATGACCAAATACTTGGAGCCTATGGGGGACATTTTCATTCAAATCACCACTCTGGGACAGACGTCAAAGTTGTCACTAAATTCTGGGATAACTACATCCCCAAGCCCAATTCCACCTTTTTGGGATGACATCCTTACATAACACAGGAGATTGGGTCTATCTTAAAGCCCTCCCATAGGATAAAAGGTGACTTGAAGTTGTCTAGACTGGACCTTATCAAGTCCCACTCAAGTCTCCAACTGCAATCAGGTTACAAGGCCTTACCCCATGGATTCATCTGTCCAGAGTAAGGCTGTTCCTCTCCCAGGAGCTCAATCAACCTATTTCTGTAAGCTTTTGGGAGATTCGGCCTACTTTTTTTTTTTTTTTTTTAAGATACATTTTATTTTATGTCTCGGTGTGTGTCTGTGTATGCATAAGTGCACCCTTTGCATGCAATGCCTGTGGAAGCCAGAAGAGGGTATCAGTTCTCTGGAACTGGAGTTACAGGTGGTTGTGAGCTACCATGTAGGTGCTGGGAACTGAACCTAGGTCCTCTGCAAGAGCAACAAATAGTCTTAACTGCTGAGCTATCTCTCTAGCCCCTCTGTCTACTCTTCCACTGGATCCAAGATGAAACCCACTGGAAGGCACCTCTAGATCCCCATGAGTAACCAACATTCTCTGATTCTGACTTCTCTGATATAATTTTCCAAGCATTCTCTGGGTTTCTTTTTTGTTATTTTTTGTTTGTTTGTTTGTTTGTTTGTTTGTTTGTTTCTGAGACAGGGTCTCCCTGTAGCCCCAGCTGGCCTGGAGCTCACTACATAGACCAGGCTGGCCTTGAACTCCAAGATCCGCCTGCCTCTGGCTCCCAAGTGCTGGGGTTAAAGCTGTGCGCCACTGCACCTGGCTGCATTGTCTGTCTAATTCCTTCAACATTGCACAGGACCCACCTCAGTTTGGAGGATTCATCTTAGACCTTTTCTTCATGAAGCTCTCTTAGACTATTCCTGGATGGAGATTGTCACTTGCTTCAAAATATAAGCCTTGTTTCAACTTTTGTTCAAAAGTCAAGTATGGTTGTGGTGGTGACACTGCATTGGGGGAGGGTTTAATCATTGTCTTTTTCACTTGTATAACTATGTCTTAAGAAACCAATCCCTCACCCAGAAAGTCACCTCCTTTGCCCTTACTGAGTCCAAGACACAAGGTAATTCTTTTCTTCAAACAGCATGGCCCTCTTTGCACTGCTGCCTTCTGACAGTCCTTCCTCATGTTTAGACCTCCTGACTAGAACAGATCACCATCAGCTTTTCAGGATGCATTGGGTTGTCTTCGCCCCTACAACCCTTTTCTTGCTATTTCTTCCTCTCTGTCTTTGGGCTATGCTTTAACCATCTCCAAAGATTGATATATTCTAGATCACAGGCTTTTAAGCTCCAGATGATTTTTTTTTCAGTGATATCAACCAGTACAGTATCTCTGCTGACACCTGCCTCCTACCACTAAGATCTCTTAACTTAAAAAAAAATTTAATAATTACATGATAAGAAGAAGCATTTCATTACAGCTTTAACATATTCAGTAACACACTCCAGACCAAGAGTACATCTCTTTCACAAGTGGGTGCAAGTTTCTAGGTTCACAGTTGAATTAATACAGTTATACAATATTGAACTCAGTATCCCTGTAAAACATAAAATCGAATGAGTTTTTACCCTTTAAAGAAGATCTCCATTTCATTTTAAAATATGCTGTTTCCTATGATTTTAAAGCTACTAACACTTAGATGTTGGTGTTTGCATCTCTAATCTGTATGTATCTGATTATTACTAGTCATAATCAGTTGTACTTAGATCCTTGGCACTTGTGTATGTCTATAAAGTCATTGGGTAGATTTCAATGGTAATATTTATCACCTCGACTAATTAACATGACATAAATTTCCATGCTTCCACCTCAAATATACTTTTGTTTTTAATTTGTTGATTTGGGGGGGGTGTATACCACACAGAACATCCCAAACCATCTTATTCAACTATACACCCACTTCCCAGCTGGCACCCTCCCATAGCCTCCCTCCCCCCACTACAGCCCTTATACTCTGATATCCCTGCTACTGTCTGCTGTGTTGTTGGCACCCCCAGCCATTCCCACTACTTGCCCTTCTGGTGAATCTAGTCAGCCTATCTCAAGGTCTTTGTTTTAGGAAGGCAAGCTGTTCCTCATCTAGCAGCAATCAGTTGTCAATATTCCTTTAGATTAGATTGGGGTCTGCTGTTCATTTTCGGAGTTCTATGCTGGGTTACTATCTGGGAGTCCCTTGGGCCACCCTGGCCAACAACTCAAAAGAAGGTATCTCTATCTGGCTTTGTTGCTTGTTATGTAGCCTTTAGCTCTACATAGACTCTTGAAAAATTATATTGGCCCCTTTAATCTTTGGTTATACTTTCCTTTTGGGTGTTTAAGGCCATACACTAGGCCCAGACAAACCAGTTTATTTTTACTCTTAAGGTAGTTTGAGGATCTGTTCCTCAGGGGTCACATGGGCTTGGGAGGAGCCCCTGGT
>NW_008335435.1:481972-494896 GCF_000622305.1 Nannospalax galili
CATTGAGAAAACTGAGTGACTCCATCTTGGATAAAACCTCCATGGGACTGACCCAGCCCTGAGCCCTGTTCCAGGAAAAACCACACACAAAAAAGTATACTTGTAATGGATAGAGAACAGCTCCCCTGCCAATGGTCAATGAACCAGGGACAGGAAAGTACTAAAAGTCCAGATGTCTTTTCAGATTTCCTGAAGCCAGCAGTTTATGGTTTGGCACTGAGCTGCAACCAATCAGATGCTTGCCAGGCTGGAGACCCCCTACTCCTACTTGCTGAACTTGCTGAAATAAACCTATAAAAACCTATAAAAACCTCTCCCAAAGCAAGGGGTCTCACATCTGAGATTTGCTGAGTTGGTGACAGAGTGGGCCCAAGCTTAAGCTTGCAACAATAAAAGAACACTTGTGTGTTTGCATTGGTCGGCTCCTTGGTGGTCTTTGGGATCTCGTGAACTGGGCACAACAGAAGAATAAGTGATGCTATAAAATTTATTACATCAAGATAGTGAGCTGCCTTCTTAAACTCAATTCAGATATGGCTCCACACAAATGACCCAAGAGACAAGGCCAGATAACTTCTTTTAACTTCTGTAAAAGGACTCAGGGGTAGGATTCAGTTATCTCTGAAAATTCACCCTGTTTCTGTCCACAGTGTTTATTTTTTATTCATTTTATTTATTTAATCTAATTTCATCTTTTTGGTTTTGTAGAGATGGCCTCCCTGTACACCAGGCTGGCCTAGAACTCCCTATGTAGACCATGCTGGCCTCAATATCACAGAGATCCCCCTGCTTCTGCCTCCCAAGGGCTGGGATTAGAGGCATGTGCCACTACACTTGACTAACAGTTTTTATTCTTTATTAAAACCTTTATGTCAGTTCTTCTTTGATACCTTTACACCTGCACCTTAGGCTTATTGTTTCCAGTGAGACATAAGAGACCACCAAACCCTAGCATGGCTTCTATCATTTTAAGACTGAATCCCTATAACAACTTTGATTAAGATTTCTATCCGAGGAAGCTCAGAACTGTCTGCCAAATTTAGTTTATTCTTCCTAAAACTGGAAGCTGTTCCTGACTTTGCTTTCTTAGAACATTTGCTAAAAGGACTTAAATTGTGAATTCTCTTTGAGATGTATGTGTTACCTCTTGCAAAACAAGAGAGTCTTCCTCTAGAGTCAGAAAACCTTATTTTGAAATGTAATCATGAGGGTGACTAAGGACTCTTCTGGCCACCCATACTCATGGATTGGAATAATCAATATTGGGAAAATGGCCATCTTACCCAAAGCAATCTACAGATTCAACACTATGCCCATCAAAATTTAAATGCTATTCTTCACAGAAACAGAAAAAAATATTAAAATTCATTTGGAAGCACAAGACCATGGGTAGCCAAAGCAATTGTGAGCAAAATAAACAGCAAAGACTAGAGCTATCGCTATGCCTGATTTCAAGTTATATCAGTCATAGTAACAAAAATTGATGGCACAAAAATGACATGTAGATCAGTGGAAAAGAACAGATGATCCAGCTATAAACCCACACAGATTTAACCTGATTTTTGACAAAAGTGCCAAAAATACTCATTTGAGAAAAGGCAACTCCTTTAACAAATGGTGTTGGGAAAACTGTATCTGCATGTAGAAAAATAGAACTAGATCCTTGTTTCTCACCTTGCTCAAAAGTTAATTCTAAGTGGATCAAAGGCCTCAATGTAAGACTTGAAAATGTGAAACTGCTACAGAAAAAAAGTAGGAAAAACATTCCAATGCTCTCTGAACAGAAAACTAGACAACCCAATAAAAATAATGGGCGAAGGAACTAGATGCAGAGTTCTCAAAATAAGAAGCGTAAATGGCCAGTGAATATTTTTAAAAGTGTTCACCACCATTCTTAGCCATCAGGGAATGCAAATTAAAACTACTTTAAAATTCTAGCTCAAGCAAGTTAGGAAACAAATGGCAACAAAAGCTGTGGAGGATGTGGACAAAGGGGAACCCTCATTCACTGCTGGTGGGGTGCAAACTGGTGCGCCTCAAGGGAAATCAGCATGGAATTTTCTCAACAAACTAAAACTATAGTGTCCTAGTTTGTTTCTCCATTGCTGTGACAAAACACTCTGATCACTACCAACTTGGGGAGGAAATGGTTTATTTGTCTTACATCTCCTGGGTCACAGTTCAACAGTTCATCAGGTGCCCGAGGTAGGAACTCAGGGCAGGACCCTGGAGGCAGGAGATCTCCATGAGACCAAGGTCAGCCTGGTACACACAATGAGTTCCAGGCCCGCTGGGGCTATCAGGAGACCCTGTCTCAAAAAGACCAAAGTAAGGGGTTGGAGAGATGGCTCAGTGGTTAAGAGCACTGATTGCTCTTGCAGAGGACCCATGTTTGATTCCCAGCACCCACATGGCTACAAACTGTCCTTAACTCCAGTTCCAAGGGAATCTGAAGCCCTCTTCAGACCTACATGACATTGCACAACATGGGCGCACTCACATACATGCAGGCAATACACTCATACACATAAAATAAAAATAATAAATAAAATATTTTTTAAAAAGACCAAAGTAAATAAATAAAATACATATATAAAAATAAAAATTTTTTTTAAAAGAAGAGTTGGATTGAGGTACACTCCCAGAAGCCATAAAGATATGAAATGAAAATCTCAATGCCAAGGATGGGTTATCCACACAAATGCTGTTGGTCATGGAGGCCCTTGAGGCCCCCAGAACATTATAAGATACTGACACTGCTTTTGGTTGTCCAACTAAGGTAAGAGCCAATTGATGAAGACACCACATGCTTTGGTTGCAGGACATAGAGAAACCAAACTGAGCTAGAAGTTTTTTCCCTGCTGACTAGCTTTCATAGTGCCAGAAGGTGCTGTGCTGTTTGCCTGGAGAGAATTGTCATCAATAATCTTTCAGCTGTGGACTCTGAATGGGACACTATTGACCTGCCAGGCAAGATGTGCCCACTGGTGTGGTCACCGCTAGCGGCGGCCACTCCTCCTTTCTCGTGGGTGCCACTCCTTTGTTCTCACAGGCGTCAAGGCTGCTCCTCCACTCACCCTGGACTGAGGCTGGTCTTCTGCTCGCCTGGTGCTGAAGCAGCTCTTCTGCTTGCCCTGTGCTGCCTCCTGTCATTGCCACTTCTGTCCAGTCCTGGACCCTAGGGTTGGTGAGGAGACTGTGTCAGTGGAGCTGCATTCAGACACAGGAGACCAGGTTCAGTGACACAGGTCTGCTTTATTGCAGGAAGGCACAAGCTTATATAGGGGTAGTGGTCCAATCACAGCACAGCAAGTAGGATACCTTATTAGCATAACAAGTTTAGCATCCTATCACAGTACAGCAAGTAGGATACCTTATTAGCATAACAGTCCTTGCATCCTATTAGCATAACAGACTTAACATCCTATCACAGACTAGCAGGTAGGATGCCTCATTAGCATAATGGGTTTCAGATTATAGAGCCTGGATTCCTGGAAACCATGTGACCCTGACTGTTGCAATATCTAAGTGTTGCAATTTTGGATTCCAAGGGTAGCGATTAGGGAGTGACGAGCTCTAGGCATCAGTCTCATGATCTGCCAATGGGAGCAAATATCACAAGGCATTTCTTGTGGCTCCAGCAGTTGGGCCGTTGCCTCAGGCCTGCTGTATGGCTGTCAATAAGACTTTCACCCTAGGCTCAAGCCTGTCTCCCACACACTGGTGCAATAGTGGCAGATCTGTTATGGGATAACCAATTGATTTCTGATAGGATTTGATGTCTGTTCCACGGGAAATAATTCATGTCTGGTACTGTAAATGTGGTCAAAAGCTCATGCATGGGGAGGTCAAAGTCCCTAGTGCTTAAAACTGCTACTGTGGTTTGTGGGCTTGAGAGATGGCTCAGTGGTTAAGAGCACTGGCTGTTCCTGCAGAAGACCTGGGTTTGAATTCCAGCACCCACATGGTGGCTAACAACTGTCTGGCTAACAACTCCAGTTCCTGGGAACCTGACACCTTCTTCTGTCCTCCACAGGCACTGCATGACACGGGTGCACTTACATACATGCAGGCATAACATTCACACACATAAAATAAAGATAAATCAATTAAATAAATCTTACTGCTGTGGTTTGCAAAATGGACATGATGTTCCTGCCAAATTGCCTCTAAATAATTATGGATCTGCCTGTAAATTAGTGATGCTGATTAGCTTTGTTCACAGAAGCTGCCCTCACTGCCCCCCCTTGGGTAGTGGTAATGCAGAGACTCATAACTGGTTAAAATGCTGAGAATAAATGGCTGTTGAATGCTTAGCGCTAAACAGGACATCTATATCACCCTGCATGGCTCAGGGAGTTCTGTGGAAGAGGAGGTGGAAAAAATCTAATACCTGGTGGATGCAGTAGAGTGTTGTGGAATGCTGTCTGCCTGATAGGGCTGTGATACTCTTGAACTCACAGCAGCTGTGATTTTCTGCACAAGGCCTACACAAGACTGGACCTTTCATCATTTCATCATGGAAAGGAGAGGGGGTGATAGGCCCCATCCGTCCCTATAAACAGTTAATGGTTGCTAGGGCTGAGAGTTTCAGAAGACTCCACCCTCCCTGAGGACATTTTCTTCAGTGGCATAGCCACTGGTAAGTTTCTCATGCTCCTGTAAACAGCCCCTCACCCAAGTTCCCATGGGTCATGAAAGACAGAAAGCAAGGGGAAGACTACTTGGAGAGAAGAAGCAGGAGTGCTGTGGGAGAAATAGGGTAGTGTGGTGAACATGACCAAAATACATTATATACATGCATGAAAATGTCATAATGAATCCCATTGCTAAGTATAATTAATATATACTAATCAAAACTTTAAAAATCAAGTAACTCCCTGAAGGGCTTTAGGCAGAATAGCTAATCAGAACATAAAGGGGACGTAAGATGGGGTAAGAGCCCCTTTACTTTTCAGGTCTGACTTCAGTTTCTTGCACCCAGATATCTAGACAGAACAAACCAAGCCACCTGTAAAAGAATCGAACCCCCTTGTTGAGAAACATCATAGATGAGTTTATTTTCAGATTTAGTTTATTTATTTTAATTGTGTAGGGGGGGGTATGTGCATGTGAAAGCAGGTGCCCAAAGGTGGCCATAAAAGGGCGTCAGCTCCTCTGGAAATGGAGCTCCAGGCAGTTAGTTGTGAGCCAAATGACATGGGTGTTGGGATCTGAACTCAAGACCTCTGGAAGAGCAGTATCTGCTCTAAACCAGAGCCATCTCTCCAGTCCAAGAGATTATTAAAATGGCTAATGGACTAGAAGTTAAACTCAACCTCCTTGTGAGGGAGGTTGTATAAGTATGTATGTATAAGTATCTTTTTGGCCTTTTCTATATGTATGCTGTGCGTGTGTGTGTGTGTGCGTGTGCGTGTGTGTGCGTGCATATATATGTGTTTGTATATGTGTTTGCATGGGTGCACATGTTTATGGGGGTATGTGTGTGTATGCAGAAGTGTGTGGAGTCCTGAGGACAATCTCGGTATTATTCCTAAGGCACCACTCCTTTATCCCATTTTTTGAGACAGGCCAGAAGCCCCAAGAATCCACCTGAATATGTCTCCAAAGTGACAGGATTACAAGCCAGTCCATCATGCCTGTATTTTTATTTTCAACGTTGAGTTCTAAGGATTGAATTCAGGCAAATATTTTACTGACTGGACATCTCCCCTGCCCTTGATGTGTTTATCTCTACTAACATTCTCTTCTCTAGTGGCAAGCCTACTAAATGTACCTTTAAAAGTTTCCTCTTCAAGGGAGAATTCTTTGGATGAGAAAAATATGTATACCAGCACACCTTTCCCCTAGTAGCTAAGCTTAGGATTAAATAGCTGCAATACCCCAAATCACATATATAGCTACTACTGAGTCACTTGGGTGAATTCCTCTCATAATAGGCACAGTTGAGCCTCCTCAAGTCTTACCCTTCCTAATCAGTGACCTGGGTAACTCTGGGACTTGTCCAGAAATACCTTTCTGTTGTAGAAGTCAAGCGCCCCCCGCCCCCCAGCCAGAGGTTGTATTTCCAGCTGCCTGTGACTGACTCACAAAACATTAAATGGGAACAACCTCGGAATTAGGAGTGGCGTTGAGATTTGAATTCAGCAGACAAGTCCTTGCTATCTATTCTCTTTTTTGGATAAGGCACTCACTGTAGGTGATGAAGTATTCCTGGAAACAGTTTGAACACCAAACCTTCTCCTGTTAATGTTTCTTGGTCCTGTCTCTTCAGAAGAGTCTTCTTAATGGTCTCATGATTAAGAGATGCTTAAAACGAGAAGGAGCATTTATTTAACCATAAATGAAATACAGCTGAATTCTCTCCCCATCTCCGCCCAAGCTCAGGATTTTTGGTCTTCCCGAGATCCCGGCCGAGACTACATTTCCCAGCAGACTGTGTTCGGCCCTTACGGATACCGGCATGAGGTCAATCGCCACTGGCGGCGGCGCAATCGCTCTGTGGATTGCTGACCCGCGGGCGCGTTGCGTTTTGAATGGCTTCGATCCCGGGCCCTCTGAGCATCTGAGGAGCAGCCGCCCCGGGGTGCGCGATGCCGTCTGGAGGAGACCAGTCGCCGCTGCCGCCGCCACCTCCGGCTGCGGCCGCCTCGGATGAGGAGGAGGAGGACGACGGCGAGGCCGCGGATGGCGCGCAGCTCGAAGGGTCCCCGGCCCCTCATATCCAGCAGCGGTTTGAGGAGCTGTGCAGCCGCCTTAACATGGACGAGGCGGCGCGGGCCGAGGCCTGGGACAGCTACCGGAGCATGAGCGAGAGCTACACGCTGGAGGTGCGCTGGGGGCCGCGGGCGCTGCGCGGGCCTAGTCGACGGGCAGCCCTGCGCCTGCAGCGGCTGGAGGGCCGGGCTGTGAGGCGTTCGGCGGCTCGGAGGCGCACCGTGAGCCGGGTCCGGCTTACGGAGACGGCCGGCGGGGTAGAGCGGACAGGTGGGGTCCTGTCGCGCGCAGAGGGAGGGGCTCCGGGCCGCCGCGGGGCGCCCAGTGCAGCGCTGGGGTCGCGGGGCAGCTCCGGTTGTTTTCAGCGCCCTGACACCGGTTGCCTTCGCCTTGCGCTGCAGAGGTTCGGGCTTGCTTCTGTGTGTAAACAAGTTAGGACGACTCCCCCAACCCCTGCAAACCGAGAGGACTGTGAGCCTAGCCGGGTGCAGACGCGCGCCCCTTTGGTGCTGAGACTCCGGAGTGCGGGTACCTCTGGGCACGCTTTGGATGCCGCGGAGATACAGGCTTGACATTTGTCATGTCCCTTTCGGACCAGGCTTGCGGAAGAGAAAAAAGGCCATTTTAGCCGGTGCCTGTCAACTCTGCACGCACCGCCCCTGCATGGGCCAATGGGAAGTGACGCGGAAGTCGGAATTGTTTATCAGCTGTAGGCCTGTGCCGGTGCCATTTAAGCTTGCGTCCCTTGATTTTCTCAAGCAGTTATATATATAGCTTATGGAAGGGGCCTAACCAAGGTGTTAACTGTAATGTGATGGTTTTGCCTGTGTTTAAAAAAAAAGATTGAAAAGTCCGTTCAGATTTACTTCAATTACAGGCTCCCTCTCCCCATTGTTATATTGGGGGGGGGGGGGGGGGGCCACGGGGAAAAAAAAAAGATTGAAAAGGCCGTTCAGTTTTACTTAAATTACAGGCTCCCTCTCCCCATTTTTATATTGGGGGGGGGGGAGTGGCACACGGGACGGACGACGTAATATGGTGGCTTTAGACCTTAAAGATCAGAGTGACTTTGGACAAGTTACTTAACCTCTAGGAAACTCAGTTTTGTTATGTGTGAGCTGGAGATACTTGTGCCGCCTACCTCGGAGAGCTGTGCTGGTGCGTACAACTCTCCCATAGTCTGAGGCTGAGGCAGGCAGGTTGAAGAGGCCATGACCCCCTTGATTACTCAGTATTTCCTGTAGCTAAGCAAAGAGAAGGACTTTGGTTTGAAGAGCATAAAGTGCCTCCAAACAAGCTCTTACCTTACCCTCAAGATGACCCTATAAATTAGGCAGAACAGGCATTTCCCACAATACAGTAGAGGGATTTCAACTCACAGAGGTTAAGGAATATGAACCCTAGTGTTACATATGCAAGTGACAATAGATGCTTAATAAATAACAATTACTTTAAATTTATTAAATTTATTTATTATTTGTTGTGTGTGGATGCCTGCTGTGCAGGCATGTAGACATCAGAGGACAATTTGCAGGAGTCATTTCTGACCTTCCAGCAGTGTGTCCCAGGGCACTTAATCAGGTTGTAACGTTTGGTAGCAAGCACCTCTTTATCTGCTGAACTGGTTATCTTGCCAGCCCCTTTAGTGAAATTATTTTTGAAAACACATGGGTGATTGTTTGAGATTTTTTTGTTTTGTTTATTTCGTTTTTGGTGGTTTGTTGTTGTTGTTGGTGGTTCAATTTTTAGCCCAGGTTACCTAATGTGTGTATGAATATTTGTCCATTTATGAAATATTTATTGCATATCTATCATTTTCCAAAGTATTCTAGGTGCTAATAAAGCAGTGGGCACAACCTAAAGCTCCTTGCCTTATGGAGCTTATAGTCAGCTATGCTGTAGACTAATATAGGCTGGCAGTCTTCTGGAAGTGTACAAAGAAAATATCATATGATATTTAATACAGAACACTGGGCATTTTCTTTTTTCTTGCTGAATTCTTGCAGCTTATTGAATTCTCACAGCTGTCAGCTAAAAAAAGGAAGCCTCCAAGCTCAATTTTCCCATAGTGTTATAGCTAGTCTATGTCAGAATCAGAATTTAACACCTATTGTACTTGACCTTATATGGCCATAAATTGTTATTTTTAGAATGACTTCTTTTTTTGAGACAAGGTCTCATATAGTGCAGGCTGGCCTTGAACTTGCCTCTACTCCAATGCTGGGATTACTAGTTTTGCACCCAATTTATGCCTAAAGTCTCAGGCATGCTGGGCAAGCATTCTACCAATTAAGCTACATTCCCAGCTTTTTGATGACTATTAAGGATTTTCTCAACAAATATTTGTTAGGACTAAAGATAGACAAGGTACAGAGGAGTTTCATCTGTTGTCTGTGGCCCCCAGGTATGAATCACTTTACAAAGCCCTTTCTCATCTCCTTTATCTTTCAAGCACTATGAAATTCTCATATTTGAGACTTAGTTTTTTCTTCTTTTTGGTAATGATGTAGTTGTAAATTCTCTAAAACCAAATAGAACATAATAGTCCACTTTTATACTCTTTATTAGACCAAAAGATACCATTATAACTGCCTAATCATATACTTCCTAAAAGATGTTGATAGCAAACTAATTCTGTGGTTATAAAGATCAATTTACCTCATGATCATGTAAATTGAGAATCTTATGAAACCCTGAGGCTGACCATATAGGTCAGTGAAGTGCTTGTCTAGCATGAGCAAGGCCCTGAGTTCAAATCCCTAACAATGCCCAAAAGAACCAGTGAAGCCATTCTTCAGAGCTGTGTTTAGGGATTGGGAAGATGACTCATTGGATAAAATGCTTTCGTGCAAGTATGAGAACCCAGCTTCCATGAGAAAAGTTGGGCATGGTAGCTATGGTTCAGGAATTCAGACTGAGCACAGTGGTGATGCTGTTTCTGCTTCAAAATGGCTGATGTCTCATATGGAAGTCTTGAGCCATGGGAGATTGGCACAGCAGGGCTCATTGGGCATCTTTCTAATGCAACTGCTCACCCCATCCAGATTGTTTCTCTCCAGCATGGTGATTCAAGGTAGCCATACTTTTTTCCATGTTGGTTTAGGACTCGTAAGGGACGTGTCCTGCAAGACAAAGCTAGGTGGAATGTCTATTCCCTTTTATGATCTTTGAACTTACATAGTATCACTTCTACCTATATGATTAGCGGAGACAGTCAGTGTAAAGGGAAGTAGGAATCTGCCCAGGTTCAAGTGAAGGAACAGAGGCACCTGCCTCTAATGGAAAAATGTCACAAATAAAGATCACATGGGATAAGGTCATCATAGAAACATCACTTTCCATATAAAAGTAAGACATTTTATATTGAAACATATATGGGTCATTAACTAAAACTTTTTTCTTTTATAGGGAAATGATCTTCACTGGTTAGCATGTGCCTTATATGTGGCTTGCAGAAAATCCGTTCCAACTGTAAGCAAAGGGACTGTTGAAGGAAACTATGTGTCTTTGACTAGAATCCTGCGATGTTCCGAACAGAGGTAACTATATTAGAGCTTGAAAATTAGAATGTAGTGAAAATATGAGCTCTCGAAATCACACTGATGACAATTCTCTTTGCTCATTATTTTCTGAGCATTTGTACCTGTTGATAGTTGAATTTAGAAACTAGGTCAAGGTTTTCCTTTACCATTTCAAAGTCAGAATATTTTACTAATTTGATGACTATATTTGTGCTTTAATCGCTTAAATGCATTAGGTATTTGTATGGGAGAATTTACTTTTTTTGAGACATGGTCTCATTGTGTAGTCCTGGCTTTCTTGGAGCTTGTTATATAGACGAAGCTAGTTTGGAACTCACAGAGGTCCACCTGCCTCTGTCTGCTGAGTGCTGGGATAAAGGTATGTGCCACCATGCCTGGCTGTAAGAATTTACTTGGAAAGGTTATGACTCATTCTATAGTACTGGTCTAGATTTAAATAAGGATAACCAGAAACTTTTGGAGAGAGTTTTAAAAGATAAATGTCAGTTATGTGATATGTTTAGATATATATGCATAGAACTTGTGCTTACTATACACAGAATGTGAAGTAAAGTTGAAGCTGCCATCTCTGACCCATTTCTTGGTGTAGTTTCTAAGAAATTCCTGCACATGTACAAAGATGTTTATTTCACAATTCTAAATAAACTATATTCATACAGAGATGTTTATTTCAACATTTTTTGGTAATGGAAATTTAGAAGCAACCTAAATTTATGCTGGTTGAGGAGTCAGTGCAGAAAGTCATGGTATGTTCATCAGAAGGAATGTTTCTAGTAATTACATGAATCAGATATCTGTATGTGTGATTAATCAATCTCAGAAATATGAAATGCAAAGCAAGTTTCAGAATGCTGCTTACAGTATGATACAGTTTATATAAAATTAGAAAAACAAATACTGTTTTTGAATATATATGTATAGTAAGTATGAAAATATGGATAGGAAAGAATCAAACTAACCAGAATCTTTGGGAAAGAAGAGTGAAGAATGGGATTAGGGAGACATGCAAATTAAAATTTTGGCTGTTTCTGTAGTATTTTTTAAAAAAGAACTAAGCCAGGTCTGGAGAGATCGTTCAGTAGTTAAAGAGCACTGGCTGCACTTGCGGAGGATCCAGGTTTGGTTCCCAGCACCTCCATGGCAGGTAACAACTGTCTGTAACTTCAGTTCTAAGGAATCCAACACCTTCTTCTGGCCTCTGTGGGCATTGCATGCTTGGGTGCACTTAAATACATGCCAGCAAAACACTCATACACATTAAAATAAATGTTTTTAAAGTAATGGTATCTGTAAATTTTCATGCTGTACATTCTCAAACTTTTTGGAATATAGAATTTTATTCTCAGAAACACTGAATTAAAAAAAACATAAAAAGAAAAGAAGAGAAAAAAGATCTAAGCCAGGGGGTGGTGAAAAGACTCAGCTGGTAAAAATCCTTGCTGGCCACCCAGTGATGCAAATGTGGTGATCCGAGTTCAATCTCCAGAACTCATATAAAGGTAGAAGGAGAGAACCATCTCCACATGCACTCTGCGGCACAAGTATCCACGCACACACATCACAGATACACACACATGGTAATAATAAATTTACATTTAAATTACAAAACAAAATAGTGAGATCTAAGCCAGATATGGAATCTCTGTAATTCTAGCACTTGGGAGGCTGAGGCAGGAGGATTGCTGTGGATTTCAGGATAGCCTGAGCTGCACAATGAGTTTCAGATCAGAGTGTAGAGTGAGACCTTGTTTCAAAATGAAAAATAAAAATCTGAAATACATGATGATTTATTAAATATGATATTATTTGTTAATCTTGGGTCCATACTTAGTTATATTATTCTTTTTAATAGTTTTTCTTTTAAGGCTGGGGATTGAACCCAAGGCTTTATACATGCTAGTTAAATGCTATCACTAAGGTACATCCCTAGCCTATTTTTGTTTTATACTTAAAAATATTTCATAATTTAAAAAACAACCCTAAGGAGTTCTGGAGATGGCTCAGTCAATAACATGCCTGATGTGCAATCATGAGGGACTGAGTTTGGATTCCTTGCACCTATGTAAAAAGCCGAGTGCAGCGGTGTGTGTCTATAATCCCATTGTTGAAGAGGTACAGACAGGAAGACCCTTAGCATTTGCTGGCCAGCCAGTCTAGTTGAATTGTGCTGCTTCAGGTTCAGTGAGAGACTGTCTTAAGATATAAACTGGGACTGGCATGATGGCTCAGCAAGTGAGGGACTTACTACCAAGCCTGGTGACCTGAGTTCAATTCCTGGAACCCACATGGTGGAAGGAAGAACTGACTCCCACAAATTATCCTGTGACCTCCGTATTCATACATGTGACTGGATAGCCACACAAAATAAATAAATATAAAATTTTTTAAAGTAATAAAGACTATTGAGGAAGGTACCTGGCATCAACCTCTAGCATCCCTGTGCATCTCCACACATGTGTCTACATGAACACATCCTTACATATACACCTACATGAACACATTCTCATACATATATCTACATAAAAACATATACCTACATGAACACATCCCCACACATATGCCTACGTGAACACATACAACAACATGAGCACATCCCTACACATGTACCAACATGAACACATGCATGCATACACACACACACACACACACACACACACACACACAC
>NW_008335435.1:494916-517200 GCF_000622305.1 Nannospalax galili
ACAATCCAAACAAACAGAAAAATAGATTAGGAGGGTCAGACTAAAAAGACAGTTGGTAGGAGATTAAGCTACTCAATGATATGAGTTTTGATTTTTGTATCACTGTCTAATTATAATATATAAATATATATAAATATATTATTTATATATAAATATATAAATAATACTCAAAATTAATGAAGTAATTTTGGTCTACTATAAATTTTAGTTTACTTATATTGACATAACTTTTCTGTTAGTTATAAAGGCACCTCGTTTTTATCTTTAATACCAGCTTAATTGAATTTTTTAACAAGATGAAGAAGTGGGAAGACATGGCAAACCTACCCCCACACTTCAGAGAACGTACTGAAAGATTAGAAAGAAACTTCACTGTTTCTGCTGTAATTTTTAAGAAATATGAACCCATTTTTCAAGATATTTTTAAGTATCCCCAGGAGGAACAACCTCGTCAGCAAAGAGGAAGAAAACAGCGGTATGTTTTATATTTGTTATTTGGGAATCACCTTTTTTCTGTGGTATAGCTTGAGCTCTGTTACTCTTTAAAAAGAAACATGGTTTTCATAAATTCCCACCCCCCAAATTTTCTTTCAATTTTTTCCCCCTCTTTGCTGTATAATAGTAAGAGTCTGGCTTCTTTAGGTCATGTTTGTGTGAACTTTCTCTTTTAAGTAACCAAAAGTGCAGCCTGCATGAGTCAGACCCTGGGAGCTTTCACCAACTGATGACCTTGGTATAGACAACATACTTATATTTTCTATTTCTGTTACTTGACCTTTATGTCAGACTGAGTAATAATAATGTCCTGAAATGACTGATGTTCATAACAGTCAAGGGAAGAGAAGCTGGATGAAGTGAGAACAAGGAAGCTGAAGCACTGTGAACTTGCTTTCTGCTCAGGTGTGCAAAGTCAGCAGCTCCTCGGGCTTAGTGTTCTTCCTTACAACTTATGGCCATTATGGGGTACAAAGGCTCCTCCTTTAACATCCAAGTTTGTCTAAAATAGAAAGGGAAATATTGTTCTTTTTGTTGTTTGTGTTCTTTTTTTGAGACAGGGTCTCCCTATAGCCCCAGCTGGCCTGGAACTCATTGTGTAGACCAGGCTGGCCTTGAACTCACAGAGATCCACCTGCCTCTGACTCCCAAGTGGTGGGACTACAGGCATGTGCCATCATGCCTGGCAAAATTTTGTTCTTAAAATAGGATTAGAGGACTGGAGAGACGGCTCAATGGTTAAGGGCCCTGGCTGCTCTTGCAGAAGACCTGGGTTCAATTTCCAGCACCCACATGGTGGGGAACAACCATCTGTAACTCCAGTTCCAGGGGCTCTGATGCCCTCTTCTGACCTCTACGGGCATTACATGACATGGGTGCACCTACCCATATGCAGACGATACATTCATGCACATAAAATAAGAATAAATAAAATTAAATTTAAAAGATCATACTTCTTTAAAAAAAATAGGACTAGAAAAGTACTAATAAGAAATGTACAGGATGCTGGGTGAGGCTATACACAGCAGTATGTACAGGAGGCTGGGTGAGGCTATACACAGCTGTATGTACAGGAGGCTGGGTGGGGCTATACACAGCTGTATGTACAGGAGGCTGGGTGGGGCTATACACAGCAGTATGTACAGGAGGCTGGGTGAGGCTATACACAGCTGTATGTACAGGAGGCTGGGTGAGTTTATACACAGCTGTATGTACAGGAGGCTGGGTGAGGCTATACAGAATTCCTCTATGTACAGAAGGCTAGGTGTGGCTACACACAGTTGTAATCTCAGCATTCAGGAGGCTGAGGCAGGAGGATCACCTGGACTACATATGAGAGCTCTTGTCTCAAAAAAATCCCAAAATCCCCAAAACAAACAACAACAAAAAAACCCCAAATAGGAAGGAGTGTCAATGTGTAGATGCACTAGCCTTTAATTTTCTAGGTAGCCCAGGCTAGCCGCAAACTTGTAATGATCCTCCTACCTCAGCCTCCCAAGTGGGATTCTGAGAAAGTACCACCATCCTCAACTTTTATAGCGATGTATTCTGAACTTTGGATACAAGCTTTATTTTGAGTCTTGGTAAGGTAAGTGTAATCACATTTATAGAAAATACACATTTTTTTTCTTTAGAATATCTAGACAATGATTTCATACTGCTCTTGTTTGGTCTGTGTTAGGTTGTATATATTATCCAATTCTTTAAGAAACTTGTAAAACTACCTTAAGAATTTTACATTGACATTATTCTTTTTTGCGGGGAGGGGAGATGGGGTCTCCCTGTAGCCCCAGCTGGCCTGTAACTTGCTATGTAGACCAGGCTGGCCTTGATCTCCTGAGTGCTGAGATTAAAGGCGTGCATAATTTCTATACTTTTGGGGGATGTTGCTGGAAATTGAATGCAAAGAGGTGTGCACGCTAAACACACACACTAATGTTGATTTATAACCTCACTTGATAGTTTTCTATAAAGTTTATAGTTTTCTATACAGTCTTCTGTGTAGCCCAGGCCAGCCTCAAACTTGCTATCTTCCTGCCTCAGCCTCCCATATACAGGATTACAGGCATGCACTGTCACACCCAGCTCACTCTATAGTCTTTATTAGTACTTACTGTAGTGTGTGTGCTATTAAGCAAGGTCTCCCAAGACTTCTCCATGTGGTATGACAACCTTATGAGGCTGTGACTACTTAAACATGGGGAATTAAGCTGGGTATGGTGGTGCATGCCTGTAGTCCCAGCACTTGGGAGGCAGAGGTAGGCGGATCTCTGTGAGTTCAAGGCCAGCCTGGTCTACATAGTGAGTTCCAGCTGGGGCTACAGGGAGACCCTGCTTCAAAAAGACCGAAAAAAATAAAAAACAAAAAACTGGGAAATTAAGTCCCTCGGAGGCATTCCGTGCACCTGATGAGGACATAGACTGACTGCAGAGCCTGTGCACTTCACCACAATGCTATACTGCCTCTCAGAACTGTAAAAAGTCTGTTGCTATTTGTTAGATACACAGCAGCATGAAATACTTTGTTAGGTATTATGTTGGAGATAGGGATTCAAAAACAAAACCTACAGTCTCTCTTGAGAGTTGACAGAATAGTCAGGGAGAGGAAACAACATACTATAGTATTCATGTGAGCACAGTAGATGTAGAAATGTGGGATTTCTGAGAAAAATATAAATCTAGATGAGCCAGTCTGATCAGCCTCCATGGAGTAGAAATGGGCCTCACAAGAATGAGGCAGGATTTGGCAGCTGATTGTAGATATATAGATGGAGCCTTTGATTCAGAGGATAGGAATAGACACAGACCTAGGAAAACAAGAGGAAATTTGGGAACAAGTAGGTTAGTAAAGTTTTTTCTAGGAGTCTAAAGTTAATTAAAATTTAGAGTAGCTTAAGTACTACAAGATAAAAAATTTAACTTTTATTATGGTAGTTAATCAAAATCAGAAATAGTTTATCAGACACTTTTTTTGTGACAGGGTCTCCTATAGCCCAGGTGATCTTGAATTTGTTAAATAGCCAAGGATGGCCTTGAACTCTGAATCCTTCTAACTCCTGAGTGCGGTGGAAGGCAAACATGATTCTGACATTTAATCTTTACTATAACCATGGCCTAGTAAATTAAGTCCAGGATTATTTCCAAATAGAATAACTTTTTGGTAGATGAAGGACCGAGGCCCAGGGGAACAAGTATACATGCTCATGGTAGTTCTGGAACTAAACCCAATTTCTTGTTCTTCTCCAGGGTATTTTGCTCTTCTTGGTTCCTTGTTAGATCATGCTGCTGTAAAACTGGGCATGGTGGCACACACCTAGCACTTGGCAGATAAAGGCAGGGGATCAGGAATTCAACATCATCAGTCACATAGCAAGTTTGAGGTCAGTCTAGATTACTGTCTCAAAAAATAATAAAACAGAAAATAATGCTGTTGAGATATGGGCACCATAGAAGTCTAGATTAAACATTGCAGAGATTTTGGCAGAAAAGCCAACAGGTCTGAAATTCTCTTTAGCAGACAACTTGTCCAAATACAATAGGTATTCTCAAGAGATGGAAGTATAAGGTACTATAGGAAGGTCAAAATTTGCATCAAAACAGCTTTTCTTGGTTTGACATTGTGAAGAATATCTTTAGGGAGAGAGTCTTCCAGTTCATCAGCTATGGTAGAGAGGGATAAAGGGGAGGACCTTGCTGTGTCAGCTATGATAGAGAGGGATAAAGGGGAGGACCTTTTGTCAGCTGTGGTAGAGAGGGTTAAAGGGGAGGACCTTGGGGATGGAGAGATGGCTCAGCGGTTAAGAGCACTGACTGCTCTTGCAGAGGACCCGGGTTTGATTCCCAGCACCCATATGGCGGCTACAAACCACCCTTACTCCAGTCCAGGAGAATATGAAACCCTCTTCTGACCTCCGCAGCATTGCACAACATGGGTGCACTCACCTACATGCAAGCAATACACTCATACACATAAAATAAAAATAATAAAATATTTTTTTAAAAAGGTGGGGGGAGGACCTTGCTGTGTCAGCTAAGGTAGAGGGGGATAAAGGGGAGGACCTTGCTGTGTCAGCTAGGGTTGAGAGGGATAATGGGGAGAACCTGACTGCCTGAGGTCCTGAAGCAGTATTAGATGTGCTAATGTCATTAAAAGAACTATTGGTTTTCATTTTACTTTCCACCTTACTTATCTTGACCTCAAAACTTTGAAAATTTTTTTTTTCCTCCTTTCTGAGATGATCTCTTTCTCTGACTCCCAGCTGTTTCTTCTCAGTATTTGGTTAGGACAGAACTTCTTGCACATTTTTCCTGTACTGAGTCTGATGTCACTCGTTGACTGTGGGTTTTGTTTTACACCTAATTTGCAATCATTTGGGATGGTTTTTTTGTAATTCTTCTGTTTGTCTCATGACTTTTTTTTTTTTTCCTCCTCTAAAGGCGACAGCCCTGTACCGTGTCTGAAATTTTCCATTTTTGTTGGGTGCTTTTTATATATGCAAAAGGTAAGAAAAGAGTAATATTTATTTAGACATGAATTAGCTCATCTAAGTTTTCGGATACTAATTTTATCAGCGTATATTATGTATCAGGAAGAGAATCTTCTGATTATTTTTACAGTATCCAAATTTTCTCTTACTAAATATTCTTTCATTTTATTCTTATACCATCTTTTTGACCCAAAGCTGTTCTTTTGAATTATGAACTGGAACTGCCTTGTTCTGTATACTAGCTTTATTTGGAGCAGTGTTCTTCATGACACATGTGTGAGTCATCTGGGTGGGACTGACCAGAGTAGTTGAGATGGCCTTGCATGCTGATCACATAAATATACTAAACATCATCAGATATTTAGACACCACTTTTTTTTCTCTCCTTCTCATTCCATTTAATCTTCATTCATTGAAACTTATATCTATTATTTTTGTATATTTCTATGTAGGAATAATTCTTAATCTAAAGGAAGAAAGTAGAGTTCTATTAGTTGACATTTTTTTCTATAGACCATGTTGCACACTGTTGCCACTCAGATAGCCCAAGAAGATGCAAAGTGTCATAGAGCTGGAAGGAATTTCATGAATGCAGTAGTCCCTTTATGTATGGGTGACACATTCTGAGGCCTGAATCCATAGATAGCTCTGATCCCCCGGTATACGTACCAATATAAAGTTTAATTTATAAATTAGGCACAATAAGAGACTAACAGCAATTACTACTAATAAAATATAAAACAATTAAAATATTATTGTAAAAGTTTGTAACTGTTCTCTCAATTATCTTACTGTACTTTAAATCTTAGCAGCCTTAGCACGTGATTTTTTTTCTTTAGCATATGATTGGAAAAAAATTTTTTTAAATCAAGAATTTTCATTGTTTCACTTAATGGAAGTACTTTCTGGCTTTTCTTTGGCAAGTTCCTGGCATCATCACATGACTTTAGGATCCTTTTTAAGTAAAATAAGGATTACATGAATAAAAGCAATAGAGCACATAACCATGAAAGCAACTACTGGATGCACAGCATATTCAGCCTGGATATGGGGCGGCACAGAGCTGGACAGAGTAGAAAAGAGGGAGGTTTCATCTACTCAGAACAATAAACAATTTAAAACATACTTTTTTTTTTTTTTTTGGTCTTTTTGAGACCAAGTCTCCCTGTAGCCCCAGATCACCTGGAATTCACTATCTCTGGCCTCACAGAGATCTACCTGCCTCTGCCTCCCAAGTACTAGGATTAAAGGCGTGCACTCATCACACCTGGCCATTTTTTTTTTTTTTAAGGCTAACTATGTAGGCCAGACTGACCTGGAACTCATGACCCTCTTGCCTCAGCCTCTCAAGTGCTGGGATTACAGGTGTCCACCTTCATAAAGAATTATTTCTTAAAATTTTCTGTTTGATACTTTTGAACTGTTGTTGATCAAAGGTAACTGAAACCACCGAAAATAAAACTGTGGATTGGAGGAAATTACTATATAAGAGATTCTCTCAGGGCTGGAAAGATGGCTTAGCAGTTAAGAGTACTGGCTCCTCTTGCAGAGGACCCAGGTTCAGTTCCCAGCACCTACATAGCAGCTAACAGCTGTCTACCTCCAGTTCCAGGAGATCTGATGTCCTCTTCTGACCTTGATGGGCACTGCATGACACAGGAGTGCTTGATACATGCAGACAATACATTCATACACATAAATAAAATATTAAAAACAAACAGAAAAAGAGATTCTCTTTATTAGATCAAGTATCTCAACTTACTCAAACATTAGGCAACTGAGGTCTCCTGGTTTCATGCTGAATGTCAAGGCATCTGCAAGAATGTGTCATGCCATTGATCTCCATGTGTGATGATTGTAGCTAATCCTCTCTAGCTCAGCAGATGAGAGTCTTCCATTCCTTTCTGAACTGTGTGCCAGTTGAAAGAAGAGTCTTTTGTTGACTGTGAGGTTTTTTTTTTTTTTTTGGTCTTTTTGAGACAGGGTCTCCCTGTAGCCCCAGCTGTCCTGGAACTGAAACTCACTATGTAGACCAGGCTGGCCTTGAACTCACAGAGATCCGCCTGCCTCTGCCTCCCGAGTGCTGGGATTAAAGGCTTGTGCCACCACGCCCAGCCCCAACTATGAGCTTTTAAGTTAGCTTTCCATCACACTGCCACTGGCAGCTTTCTTTATTCCACACAGAAGTGGCACAGCTAGGCTAGAGATATGGGTGCCTGCCATGCATAAAGCCTTGCATTCATCCTTAGCATCATAAAAAGGAGATAAAGTAAATGTGACATGAGCAACAGCATGACAAAAGCTAGGAATATATAATTTTTTATGAAAGTTGTCACATCTTTAGCATATGTGGTTGGTTACATATGCATATGGTAATCCTTTCTTACAATTGTATTCGGCTGATGTGTCTGGCTTTTAGGTTTTTTTATCTATTTTGTGTGTGCTTAGGAGAATTTGGTACTATATCAACTGTTATTTCACTATCCTTATTGTGGTTTCATTTACCTACTTGAGTAGCATGCTTTTTCTGTCTTAGCAACTATGAATTTTATCTTATTAATAATTTGATTCAAAAAACGTTTGTCCTTTCACAATCTACCACTATAATTTGATTTTTTTTACATTTATTTGTTTGTTTAGTGTGTGCGTATGTGTGTGTGTGTGTGTGTGTGTGTGTGCGCGCGCGCGCATGCTCATGCATGTAGGAGGCGAGGGGACAATTTCAGGAATTGGTTCTCTCCTTTACTATGGAGTTCCAGGGATCCAACTCTCAGGTGGTCAGGTTTGGTGGCAAATGCCTTTACCTGCTGGGCCACCTCACCGTGGAGCCTTTGCTTTTTTTTTTCAAAGGCAGGGTCTTTCTTAGGCATGATCTACCATGCCTGGCATTAGTTTTGAGATGGTAGTCTTACTGTTTTGCCCAGGCTGTATTCAGGTAGATGGGTTTTATGATGCCAGTTCTCATAGGCTAAAATTGGTTTTATTCAGTTTTTGGTTTATTTGGGGGCAGGTAGTAGACTTTGCCTACAGCATATGCACATTTTAGATTATCTTAGTCCCAATGAATAAGCTAATTCTTTGATTCCTGTCTTTGTTGGTTTGGTGTGGCAAGTAACAAGTTTGAGCCTGTCATATTTTATGCAGAAGACATGAAATCTGTTTCACATGAAATCTCAATTCTTCACATTCCTGACAAGTAAGCCAAATCTAGCGATTAAACAGCTTTCCATTTAGGTATTATCTTTGTTGATTGAACAATAAAATATCTCACAAATAAAGTGAGATTTATTTGTAAGGTCAGGATTTGAAATAGAAAGTATGCTATACTGGGGCAATCCTGGAATTTAAATTAGAATGTGATCTTTATGGGCATTTCAGCTTTTAGAAGTTACAGTGCTGCTATTCTTTACTGCCACAGCAAGTACACTCCAGTGACAAGTTCAGGCTTGTCAGTGATGGCTTTGTAGCTTGAAACCAGCAAGGGTGGCGTCCTGTTTGGATATACATGAATGGAAGTAAATTCTAATACCAAGTCTTTCATAGTAAAGTCAAGCAAGTTAGTATGGTTATATCAGTGGAGTATTTAATCTCTTAGTGATCATTTGCCTTTCTGTCAGCAACAGAATTTTTTTTTTCTTTAACTCATCCTAAGTTAATTTGCCAAATTTTTCCATGTGGAAAAAAAATTCCTGATAGCTGAGGTAAGTGGTAACTTTCTTTGAAAGAAAGCAAAGGAAAAAAGGTCTGAAACAAAGCTCGCGCACTCTGTCTCTCTCTGTCTCTGTCTCTCTCTCTCACTCTGTGTGTGCATGCATGTGTGTGTGTGTATGTGTGTGTGTGTGTGTGTGTAGTGCATATACGTATTGTGTAGGTATTAAGTATGAGAATGCAGAGTTCTGAGAATAGCTCTTCAGTTTTGTAGGCTGTTAAACTGAACTTTCAGTATTAGAAGTAAACAAGCACTGTGGGAAGGATACGCTTTATAGCTTCAGGTTTGTGTTCTTTACTGTCTTGCTCCTAAGCACTCGCAGTTATCCCAATTGTGTTCTCTTGGATTAATGTGTGTGTAGAGAAGTGTTTAAAAATGTAACCATTCCAGCTGGGTGTGGTGGCGCCCGCCTTTAATCCCAGAGGCAGAGGCAGGCGGATCTCTGTGAGTTCAAGGCCAGCCTGGTCTACATAGTGAGTTCCAGGCCAGCTGGGGCTACAGAGAGACCCTGTCTCAAAAAGACCAAAAAAATATATAATAAAATAAAATTACCATTTGGGCTCTGATTAAGGGTTCTCATCTTTTTAGAGTATGTATATGGGAAAAATAATTATATGAATCATTGTTAGTTGTTTATCTCAATATCTCTAGTAATTTTCATGGCAGAAAACTTTTTCATGTAAAACAGTTTCTTATAGTCTGAGATAATTGATGATTTTTTTTTTGCATTCAAAATTTCCAAAGACTAGACCAATGATAATTAAGTTTAGTTAGCTACTAGGCTTTTAATAGATGTCTACCTAATGACTATTGAATGAATACATAGCATTTTAAGTAAAATTTTAGTTTTCATTAAATTCTTAGACATACATTAAAATATTAAATATTTATGACCCAAAATGTAAATTTGTCAAAACACTTCATGTAACTCTTGAGCCAGCTTTGTTCAATGATACCTGTCATTCTTATTAAATAAAGCAATTATGTTTAAGTACTGTAAAGTTGTTCTGCTTTAACTCTATATATAACTTTATATAATCCTGTAGGTAACTTCCCCATGATTAGTGATGATTTGGTCAATTCTTACCATCTTCTGCTGTGTGCATTAGACTTAGTTTATGGAAATGCCCTACAGTGTTCCAATCGTAAAGAACTTGTGAACCCTAATTTTAAAGGTAAGTTGTATGCCGGACATTTTTGGACAACACACGTTTCTGTACTGTTTACTCTTGGGAGTTGTACACACAGTAAAGATTTGCTAACGTCAGAGAACAGGAATGTTTGGAGAAGTTCCATCATCCTAATTGTATAGAACACTTAAAGAATCAAAGTCTCTATAAATTTTTTTTTTAAAAAAACAAAAGCAGATAACACCGTTTAATCTTAAATGACAACTTTAGAAGTTTTTGAAGTATATACTCAAAAAGGAGAATAATTTAGAAATCTGGAGTAGCAAAGATAACACTAAAGTTGTGGTGTGGTATATTTTCCACCATTGGAAGCTTTGTGCCTGATGCATTGTAGGAGGCAGAAAATAATTTACTGACTCTCATTGCAGTTTCTCTTGCTACGAGAGAGTACAGTTCTAAAGTAAAATAAACTTTCATTTCTAGACTGATGCATATGAGATTCATAAATGATTTTGGCAATGCATTTAGTATGCTTGAAGGTGTGTAGTTTCTATTAGCTATATATACAAATACTAAGTATTTATAGACTGATATATACTACCAATTCCATCTGAATACCAGGAGGAACACCATGGTAGGAACCTGATTGATTGAAACCTCAATTATAATTTCCACTTACCTTTTGTGGTTAGCTTTTGTTTTATTTTTGTTTTGTTTTGTTTTGTTTTCGGTCTTTTTGAGACAGGGTCTCTCTATAGCCCCAGCTGACCTGGAACTCACTATGTAGACCAGGCTGGCCTTGAACTCACAGAAATCCACTTGCCTCTGCCTCCCAAGTGCTGGGATGAAAGGCATGTACCACCATGCCTGGCTCTGTGGTTGGTTTTTAAAATTAATGGAGTATTGTTACTTGAGTTACATAATACTCAGAAAGTTTCAGATTTAGGGTTGCAAATGTATTCAGCCCTGAGTTTGAATTCTAGTACTATAAACAAACAAAAACTTTAAAAAGCAAAGCAAAAAAGTTTTTGATTAAAATAAAAATGGATTTCAGATTTCATTTAAGATTTTTGGATTAGGTATGTTCATCCAGTAAAGGTAATGCGACACTCCAAAATCCAAAAAAACTCTGAAATCGACAAATTCTGGACCCAAGCATTTTGGACAAGGACTACTAAACCTGTATCCCTTTCTTTAATTTCCTTCTTAGCTTCATTTTGTTATTTTTTGCTGGGCACTGAACACAGGGTACCTGTAGCCTCTTTTTTATATTTTTATGTTTTTTCCTTTTACCTCCTTTTGTTTTTCATCGACACTTTTATTCTTATGCAAGACTACACTAAATTGTATGAGTAATTAATATGATCGAAGTCTATAATCTGTGAACTGTGTAATTTAAAACATTTTAAAATTACATTTTATTTGTGTAGGGGTAGCAGCATGCTTGTGGAGGTCAGAGAATGGCTTGCAGGAGTTGATCCCCTCCTTTTACTATGTGGGTCCCAGAAATCAAACTCAGGTCATCAGGCTTGGCAGCAGGTGCCTTTACTTGCTGAGCCATCTCACCAGCCTGAACTGTGTAATTTTTTAAGTAGTGCTTTTTTTTTATTTGAATTTAAGACTTATTTGCAAAATACAGTGTTTTTTAGATGTCACAGCAACAGCCTAAAATTGTTTTTAAGTTTTCTCTTTTAACTATCTTCAGATAGATAATTGTATAACTAAAATCTTTCAAGTAGTGATATACTTTATCTTTGTTCTCATTCTTAAAAATATTTGTTTAATTCATTATTTAGTCACTGATGTGAGGCAGGATCTCTGTAACCTATGTTATCTAGGCTGTCCTTGGAGTACATGGCAATTCTCCTGCCTCAGCCTCCTGAGGGATTTAAGCATAACCACTATGTTTGGGTTAAAATATTATTGGTTTGTTTTGTGTTTTTTTTTTTGTATTGGGGATCTCCAGCTCTTATTTTGGGGGTTTTGGTGTTTGTTTTTTTTTAAGGTATGTTTAAAATAGGTCCCTGTGTGCTCTCTTATACATTCATATGCCAATTATATCTTGTCTATACTGACTGGCATTTATGTTTCAGTTCATTATAATTTAGCTTATTGAATGCTAACCAATACTTCCATTTTGTGATTCTATACATTATAGGCCTATCTGAAGATTTCCACCCCAAGGATGCTAAACCTTCCTCTGACCCACCTTGTGTTATTGAGAAGCTCTGTTCCTTACATGATGGTTTAGTTTTAGAAGCAAAGGGAATAAAGGAACATTTCTGGAAACCCTATATTAGGAAACTTTATGAAAAAAAGGTTTGTAGTAACAACATGAGAATGTTTTCTGGAGAAAGACTTCATTTCATATGACATAAAGATCTCTCTTTTCATCATAGCTCCTCAAGGGAAAAGAAGAAACTCTTACTGGGTTTCTAGAACCTGGGAACTTTGGAGAGAGTTTGTGAGTACTTCTGTTACAGAATTATTTTAATTATATGTGGAGGAGACCTCAGTGCTTATTGTTTTTAATTGTTTTAATACTTTAAGTTTCCTATTAGGGGACAGCAGTTCATTGTTTTTATTGTTTAAATATTTTGAGTTATCAATTTTGGAGACCTCAGCATTCAATGTTATTCAATGTTTTTTGTTTTGTTTTGTTTTGTTTTTTGTTCTCTGGAAAATTTGAATACTTTATGGAAGATCCCATGGGAGCCACAAAAATTTTGTCAACTTCTACTATAAGTACATGTGTTTAAGTTAAATGAAACTTGATTGTTCTTTTTAAAGCTTTATTAGTTAAAAAAAGGTTTTATTAGTTAAGCTCTTGAATTATAAATTTTGATACCAAGAAATGTTTTTGGAACTGGCCATGATGAAGATGCCTGTAATCCCAGCACTTGGGACCTGAGGCAGGAGAATTGTAAGTTTGAGGTCACTCTGTCTCAAAAAAAAATTAAGAAAAGAGAGAGAGCTGGGCATGGTGGTACACACCTTAAATTCCATTTCTAGCCCTGGGTAGGCAGGGGCAGACACATTTCAGTGAGAATGAGATTCTTAAAAAAAAAAAAAAGAAAGAAAGAAGGAAGAAAGAAAAGGGAAAGAAAGAAATATTTTTTGAACCATAGAGGCAAAAACATGGTAGTATGGAGGTCTTTAGAGGTACCTAGAATAGCTGAAGTGCTGTTTCCTATAGGCTTATATGTCTGTTGTATCTTGACTAGACTCACTATATTTATATTTCAGTTTATTATAATTTAGCTTACTGAATGTTTGTTAATATCTATTTTTTTATTATTATTAGCTTATCGAA
Organism: Nannospalax galili; assembly: GCF_000622305.1. Classification (NCBI taxonomy): domain Eukaryota; kingdom Metazoa; phylum Chordata; class Mammalia; order Rodentia; family Spalacidae; genus Nannospalax; species Nannospalax galili. Next base: position 508,051 of record NW_008335435.1, read on the forward strand.
GGCAAGTTGGTTCTGGGTCCCCTCCTTAAAATGCCGTTGACAAAATACACTCATTCTGTGGCAGATATGCAGAATGAAGCAAGCTACATCTTACTTTTTTCAGTTTTGTAATTAGCAGTTATTTTACTGAAATATTACTTTGAAAAAATTATTAGATCTTGTAGTTGAAAAATGAGATAATTGAGTGTTATAAAACATGAACTGAAATGGCAGTTCTGTTAGAGAGTTTGCCCTGTCTGTTTTTCCCTTGGTAGTAAAGCCATCAGTAAGGCTTATGAGGAATATGTTTTGTCTGTTGGGAATTTGGATGAACGGATATTTCTTGGCGAGGATGCTGAGGAGGAAATTGGGACTCTTTCACGGTGTCTGAATGCTGCCTCAGGCACAGAGAGTGCTGAAAGAGCACAGGTGAAAACCATATTATTGCAGCAACATTTTGACAAGGTGAGTTGAGCCAAGTAGAGAAACAGGCTTGGCTTCCGTTCTATTTTCATAATCCTGTGTGTATGTGTATTTTAAATGCTTGCAGTATGAAAATTCCTATCATACTTACTTGAAAACGTTATCTTACTAATTTTTTGTTTGTTTAATACTAACTTTCAAAGGTTTGGGTTGGGTCAGAGAAGAGCATTTACTCTAAGTGTAGGCAGATGTGTCATGCTGGCAGTCTTTGGTTCTGGGGACACAGGTGGTAGCATACATTGCAGCACAGTGGACAAAAGCACTCAGAAAATGTTAACTAACCTGAAGTGGAGCCTTTGTTTAATAGACCAGAGAACCTGTCAGTCTGTAGTTAGTCTTAAAGAAAATTCTGTTGAACTGAAAGCAATTTTTAGGGTGATAGAGACTGATGACTACAATTTCCCTGCCCTGAAACTGAGAAGCTTTGGACTGGAAGCTTGGTCTGCTTGTTTAATAATATATATGTGTAATTTGTGACAGGGGTCTCACTCTGTATCCCAGGCTAGCCACAAATTAATGGCAATCTTTGTGCCTCAGCTGCTCAAGTATTGAGGTGATAGGCATTAGCCGACACACCTGGCTCATTTAAAATTAAAGGTATTTTTATATGCTAGATTTTTATATCTAGACATTAGAAAATATAGCAGTAGGTGAAACAGACACAAACACCTTGTTTTGAGAAGCTTATGTTTTAATATGGGAAGCTAGACAATAGATAATAAATTATGTATTAAATACATAATATGTTGACTGGTTATATATGAAGAAAAATAAAATTGATTAGTCAAAACACCATAAAGACTTTTATGTGATTTTTAAACATTATTGCTTACCCTTATGAAATGGTGAATTTTAACCAAATTAATAATCTAATGAACATTTTAAAAAATTTATTTATTATTTTATGTGTATGACTGTATTGCCTGCATGTGTGTAAGTGCCTGTGTCGTGCAATACCTGCAGACACCAGAAGGTGTTGGATTCCTTCTGGAACTGGAGTTGCGGATGGTTGTTAGCTGCCATGTGGGTGCTGGGAGTCCACTCAGGTCATCTGCAAGAACAGCCAGTGCTCTGAACTGCTGAGCCATCTCTCCAGCCCCTCTAATGAATATTTTTAAAGGTATTAGAAGAACTAGGGCCAGGGCAAGAGAAGAGTAGTTAAGAGGCTATTTCAGCAACTCTGATATTTCTTGGCAGCTTGGTTTACAGAAATGGTTGTATTTGGGCCACATTTAAGAGGTAGCATCCACAGGACGTACTGATATTTGAATTAGTGTGTCACAGAGAAAGAAGCCAGTAATTGATTAGTGTTGGGCTGCTGATAAAGCTTAGTACTTAATAAATGCCTGTAAGGTCCTGAGTGACCTGGCACTGCACCTCTGCATCCATTTCCCCCTGCTTTCTTTACCCAATCCATTCCTACACATTAACCTCTTTTTTCATTCTTCAGATAAGCCAAGCATGCCACCAGCTCAAAGCCTTTGCCCCTACTATTTCCTCTGCCTAAAATATGTTTCTTCAAGATGATCATGTGGCTCACTTCCTCATTTCTTTCTGGTCTCTAAGTTGACTTCTGTAAAAGAGCAGCCACCAAGAGACTCCAGTCCTCAAGACTTCCTTTCCTCTTACTCTGCTGTTAGTTACTGTCTTGTCTGACAGTAAGTAGGTAGGCAGAATTGTTTATTCTCTGTCTTCCTGCATTAGAATACAAGTTTTATGAGGGCTGTGACCAGATTGTATGCAGAGCTTGCCATACAGTAGTTAATCTAAAGATTTTGTTGTTGATGTTTATTGAGAGGGAAGAGCAAGTCTGGAGGTATGATTAAAAGTGAGGATTATTCACATGGTATATTTGAGATGCCTTTTAAGCATCCTAGTAGACTCACTGAGTAGGCAGTTTAGAAACTTATCACTGGCATTCCTAGGAGAGGTTGGAGTTGTATATATGTTCTAGAGTCACCAGAATGTGGCTAAAATGATGAAATGAAGATTACCTAGCAGTATGAGTTGGTAAGAGAATAAAAGAGACCTAAAGGCAGAGCTCTGGGGTACACCAGATTTTATGTCTTTACTAGGAGAAGGAACATCCTAGTACTTATATATCAGCTCCATATTTATGTCCAAGTTAAAGAAAGAACCCTCTAGGTGAGAGTGCACAGGGAACTTTGAGCCTTTTAACAGTGCTACAGCGTAGAAGCCTCATGTTAACTTTGAGGACTCTGGGCAGGAGGCTGTGGTTGTCACACCTAGTTTCTCCTATGAAACCAGTGCTGCCTGTGGGTTATGTGGTTATGTGTTACTGGTTGCTGTTACTAATGCATGTTGCATAGAAGGTATTTTTCCCTCCCAGTATAGGCACTGGGTCATACATAGTGAAGTATACTACAAGAAAGTCAAGGCAGGCAGCAGCCTTCTGAGCATACCTAATCTACTTAGACCATTTTATGGACTTCAAATAACCATAAGATTAATTTCTTTGAAACAAAATGGTCTTAGCTTTGCTGTTGCTGAAGATATATAGAACACATACATATTTGTTTGTATATAGTGAATTTCTGTGTTTTAAGAGTGGAATAGTTTATTCTGTTAACAAGTAAACATTTTGCTAGGTATTTTTAGAAGTTTAGAATGAGGGGGCTGGAGAGATGGCTCAGTGATTAAGAGCATTGGCTGCTCTTGCAGAGGACCTGGGTTCAGTTCTCAGCACCCACATGGTGGCTAACAACTGTCCTTAACTTCAGTTCCAGGAAACCTGATGCCTCTTCTGATCTCCTCAGGCATTGCATGCACAGGTACACTTATATACCTGTAGGCAAAACACTTACACACATAAAATAAAAATTAAAAAAAATTTAAAAAATCTAGAATGAGTACATTTAATACTCAGGAAAATGTTGAATTTGAATATTAAAAATTACTATCAAGCTAATTTAGCCTTTTAGTTTTTTGAAAAAATTAGAAAAGATGAGAACTGGAGAGGTTAAGTGTACTGGCTGCTTTTACAGAGGACCTGGGTTCAGTTCCTAGCACCCACATGGCAGCTAACAACTACCTGTAACTCCAGTTCCAGGGGATCTGACACCCTCTTCTGACCTCCACAGGCATTGCATGACATGGGTGCACTTACATACATGCAAGCAATACACTCATACACAGAAGATAAATTTAACAAAATATTTTAAAAATTAAAAAAGATGTTTTGTTAGCATATCTACTCATGCTTTAGTTCTTCATCACAAAGTCATGTATTTTTCATGTGCATGTTTAAGAATGTTGATTACCTTGCTTCTCTAAAAGCCCATCCACTTTAGGAAGAAAAACTGATAGAGTCTAGTAACTAAAGAGGGAGGGGAAAGGACTGGTGAAGACTTACTACATCAGATTGCCCTTTTTTTGTGTAATATTTGCCTTATCAAGTAAATTTGATACATATATGGATTTAAAATTTTTATATAGAATATTTTTGGGTAGAGGGTGGCTGGAGAGATGGCTCAGAGGTTGAGAGCACTGACTGCTCTTTCAGAGGACCTGGATTAGATTCTCAGCACCCACGTGACAGCTAACAACCATCTGTAACTCTAGTTCCAGGGGATCTGAAGCCTTCTTCTGACTTCATAGATATTGCACAACACAGGTGCACTTACACACATGCAGGCAATACACTCATACACATAAAATTAAAAAAATAAAATATTATTCAGACTGGAGAGATAGCTCAGCGGTTAAAAGTACTGGCCGTTATTGCAGAGAATCCAGATTTGATTCCCAGCACCCACATGGCAGTCAACAACTGTCCGTAACACCAGTTCCAGGGGAATCTGACACTCTCTTCTGACCACTGTGGGCATTGCACGACACAGGTGCACTTACATACATGCAGGGAATACACTCATATACATAAAGTAAAAATAAATATGTTAAAATAAATAAAATATTAACAATTTTATTTTATGTATGAGTGTTTTGTGTGCGTGTATAGAAATGTACCCCTCTGTACAATGCCCACAGAGGCCAGAAGAGGGTGTCGGATCACCTGGAACTGGAGTTATAGAGGATTGTTGACAGCCATGTGGATGCTAGGAATTGAATCCAGGTCCTCCAGCCTCACTTATATGGATTTTTATTAAATCATGAATTTTTACTTAAGCCTGGTTCAATTTGTAGGTTTCATATGTCAATCTTTGAGTCTTTGTAAACAGAGCAGATTGAAGCTGTGGAATTCTGTTTCTCAGAGATAGGAGTGATGTTCTTAATGTTTTCAAGTGTAATGTTTATATTTCCCTTAAGCATAGGTTCTTAGAGGAGAGGTAATAGGGAGATACACCCCCCACCTGAATATCCTGGGGATTAAATTTGTATATGCTAGGTATGCACAATGCCACTGAGCTATATCCCACCTAGAAATATACCTTATCTTAAAGATTTAACTTTTAAGAGAGAACTTTTAGTTGGCTAGAATATATATTGTTCTTTTATAGTCTTTGGAATGGTAGCTCCTCATGGGGTTAGGTTTAAATTCCAGCAATGATGATATTTGAGATGCTAAAATGTATTGTTATAAAGTCTCATTGTCTTGATTTCCTATTTGTGATAATTTAAAGTCTTTTTAACCTAATAACTTTTGATCTAACTAACTTTTTAGAAATTTACTTAATTTTCTTCTTTAGTCTAAAACATTCAGAATCTCCACACCACTTACTGGTGTGAGGTACATGAAGGAGACCAGCCCTTGTTTGGCTTCCATTTCCACACCTGCACATAGCCTGTGTCGTCTGCATACCATGCTGACAGGCCTCAGGAATGCACCGAGTGAGAAGCTGGAACAGATACTCAGGTTAGTTTTAACTTTGTCTGCCTTCTAAGAGTTGGTTGTTGACCATTTTTCAGTTTCTTACCTTAATTTTTGAGTACCAGTGCCTTAATTTGCCTGTTAACAATTTTTACATTAATTGCACACTTAGTCTTATTGGTCAATAGAAGACATAGCTATATAAGGCATACAAGTAAGCCAGGCATAGTGATACATGCTTGTAATCTCATGATTCGGGATGCTGAGACAGAAAGATCACAAGTCTGAGGCTAGCCTAGGCTATAGAGTGAGATCTTGTCAAGAAAAGAAGAGAAGAAGAGAAAAAGAAAAGAAACGAAGAGAACAAAGAAATGGAAAGAAAAAAGAAGGGTATGTAAGTCGAGGACAGTCCCCTTCGCTCACATTTATTTAATCTGGTATGGGCAGGGTACCCACACTAGCCAGTATAAAACTCCCTTAAAAATAGTTTAATATTGTATGTGAATAGCAAACTTACAGGAATAGCCAGAAGAGAGATAATATTAAAACCATGTTTGAGCTGGCCACATGCCTGTAATCCCAGTACTTGGGAGGTAGAAGCAGAAGGATCAGGAGTTCCTGTTCATTCTCCACTACATGAGTTTGAGGTCACCCTGGACTACATTAAGACTCTGTCTTAAAAAGCTCCTCCCCCCAAACAACCCCCAAAATTTAAATGACCAAAGTTTTTTTTAAGAAAGCACCTGTATATAGGACAACTCAGAAGAATATAGCGAATGAATGGAATCTACTACATGTAAAAAATTAAAATGTGCCCGCCCTTACCTCCGTTTACTTCCCTGGGCTGCACAGCCTCCCGTGTCCTGGTCCCAGCACCTTCCCTGGGTAAGTCCAGTGTGCTCAGTGCGCCTTGACTCCCCCAGCCTCTTTCACCCTCCCAGGTCCCCCCGCCGAGTCTCTCCTCCTAGGTTGGGTACAGGCCCATTTTTTGTCTTGGCACCCCAGACACTGCAGCCAACCTTTCAGCCCAGAGCCACCACTGCTTCCTGATTCTCTGTATCCGGACCACCCCAATTCCTCCCTACCACCCCCATGAACCCTCTAGGCCTGTTCCCTCCCTTACCTCCCTTTACTTCCCTGGGTGACACAGCCACCAGCTTCCTGAGACCAGCATCTATCCTGGACCCTTCTCCCAGGCAAGCCCAGCCCCCAAATTCTTGAGGGCAGCATCTTTCCTGGAGGGACCCATACCTTAGGAGAAAGCCTGATATCATCTGAGCCTCATCTCACTTGGGCCTCTATGGGAAGACAAAAGCAATTAGGCCACTCCAATATAAAATCAAAAGAGAGAACCTGAAGCCTAGACCAACCAGCTTTTCATGCCCAACAAGTAAACCACAAAGATACATAAAGTTTACAAAAGGAAGCAGACCTAAACTCAACAAAGAAGGCTTGAGTCTCATACAAGAATGAGAAAGTACAAAAGGAATCCACATGTCAAAGTCACGGAGAAAAAAAATAACATGAAAAAACAAAATAGCCGGGTGTGGTGGTGCACACCTTTAGTCCCAGCACGCAGGAGGCAGAGGCAGGCAGATCTCTGTGAGTTCAAGGCCAGCCTGGTCTACATAGTGAGTTCCAGGCCAGCTGGGGTTACAGGGAGACCCTGTCTCAAAAAGACCAACGTTGAATTCGATTAGAAAGTGGTTGGCTCTTCCCATAATACTTGTGCCACTATTGCACAAGTGGGCATATCTTGCCACTTGTTGTACTTCACAGAATTCACAACTGGTAAGGTTGATGTTTTCTTTTCCCTTCCTGTATCATGCATAGCAATTTCCCAGCACTGAAAATGCTAACCAGAGGGGATGAGGCTCTGAAGTCAATATCAGCTTTATTTCTCCTCTTGGTTGTACAGCTCATGGATGTACCATCTTCAGCAATAGGCTCTTACTGTCAAGTTCTGGTGGGTAAGTAAGAAAGGGGGCAGTGGCTTGCATTATTTGAGAGTCTATGGGACTCATTCTCAGCAGCTTCAAGATTGGGATTCTTTCTTGGCATTGGGATTTTATTCTGTTAGCTTACGATGTCTAGTAAGGGCAATGCCCCCTGTTATAAAGTAACAACTATTAAACTATTTTTATAATGTATTTGTGTATACTCTAAGAAAATCTTGTAATAGGTTTCCACATGGCTTTTTCTAAAGGTCTTCCATGTTGGTTATCTCTCTCCATACTCTGTCCTCTGGTCAGAGTGTTTTACCAAACCAATAAAATGCTGAATAAGACAGCCCCAGGAGACGGTGTTGTGCCCATGTGCATATGGGCAAATTTAATGAGACTCAATCAATTAAAAGAAATAAATGAACAAATAAATAATGAGGATGTGAAGTTGGGAGGGACATGTGATGGAAAAATGATAGAGATGTTGGGGAAGAGTTAGGGGTGAATAAAATCAAGACCCATTTATATGTGTATAATAATCAAAAAGAGGCTGGGCATGGTGGTGCATGCCTTTAATCCCAACACTTGGGAGGCAGAGGCAGGTGGATCTCTGTGAATTCAAGGCCAGCCTGGTCTACATAGTGAGCTCCAGGACAGCTGGTGCTACAGGGAGATCCTGTCTCAAAAAGACCAAAAAAAAAAAAAATCAAAAAGAACACAAATAAATGACTTAACATTGTAACCCAAGACACTTGAAAAACAACAAATGTAATCCAAACCCAGCAGACAAGAAGAAATAAAAAAAATTAGAGCAGAAATTAATGAAATAGAAACAAAACAATACAAAAAAATCAACGAATCCAAGAGCTGGTTCTTTGAGAAGATAAACAAGATTGATAGACCACTAGCCCAGTTAACCAAAAGAAAGAAAGAACACCTCCAAATCAACAAAATCAGAGAATCTGGTGTCACAATAGACACCAGAAAAATCCAGAACATTATAAGGGAATACTTTAAAAACCTATGTGCTACTAAATTTGAAAACCTAAAAGAAATGGACAGGTACCTAAAAGCATGGGAACCACCAAAGCTAAACCAAGAAGAGATTAACAGCTTATACAGACCCATAACACATAAGGAAATTGAAACAGTAATACAGAATCTCCTGACTAAAAAAAGCCCAGGCCCAGATGGATTTACAGCAGAATTCTACCAGACATTTAAAGAGGATCTACATCAAATACTACTAACCTTCTTGGATATTTAACAGCCATACTTTGAGGCCTATACTAATTTGGTCAGAGGGACATAAAGGACAGTTTTTGCTCCTTGCACTCCTAGGTCAACTGAGTTCCAGGGGACTATGAGCATCTCTCAAAATGTCCTGTAACTGTGGTGAGTCACCTGTCTTCTTGAGTAAGGAGGCTTGGAGACCCCACCAGATGGACCTGAACCAATGTCCAGTCTACAAAGAGGAAGGTCAACATAGAGGAAACATTTCCTCCATATTTCCAAGTGAAGCCAGCCGTGGTCAAGCAGGACCTTTGATTTAATCTTCACACAGATAAAAGAAAGGAGCCAGGTATTCCTCCCAGGCCCATGTTACCCCTGAGGAACAGATCCTCAAATGACCTTAAGAGTAAAAATAAACTGTTTTATCTGGGCCAACTGTAGGGTCTTAAACACCCAAAAGGAAGGTATAACCAAAGATTAATGGGGTCAATATAATTTTTAAGAGTCCATATGTATAGCTAAAAGCTACATAACAAGAAACAATGCCAGGCAGGTGATACCTTCCTTTGAGTTATTGGCCAAGGTGGCACAAGAGACTACCAGACAGTAACCCAGCATAGAACTGGGAAAATGAACAGCAGATCCCAATCTTATCTAAAAGAATATTGACAACTGATTGCTGCTAGATGAGAAACAGCTGACCCTCCTAAAACAAGGATCTCT
>NW_008335435.1:517586-524942 GCF_000622305.1 Nannospalax galili
AGGAAACAGCATATTTTAAAATGAAATGGAGATCTTCTTTAAAGTGTAAAAACTCATTCAATTTTATATCTTACAGGGTTCATACTGAGTTCAAAATTGTATAACTGTATTAATCCAACAGTAACCAAAAAATTTTATAGCCACTTTTGAAAGAGGTGTATCTTTGCTCTGGAAATTGTTATTGAATATGTTAAAGCTGTAATGAAATGCTTCCTCTAATCATGTGGTTATTAAATTTTAAAAAAAATTAAAAAAATAATTCTTCGAAGGATAAAAATTTGCTCCTTAATAATTAGTAGATGTGAAAAACATTACCATTGAAATCTACCTGGTGACTTTATATCCATGCTCAGATGCCAAGGAGCTCAGAAAGTAACCAACTGTGACTAGTAATAATCAGATATATAGAGATTAGAAACGCATGTGCAAACATCTTAATGTTAATTGCATTAAAAATGAATTTTTCTGTATGAAACTGTGTATTTTAATAATGGAGATCTGTTTTAAAGGTTAAAACCTCATTTAATTTTATGTCTTAACAGAGTTTATACTGAGTACAATATTGTATAACTGTATTAATTCACTTGTAAACCGAAAAATTTACAGCCAATTTTGAAAGAGATGCATCTCAGGTCTGGAAATTGTTATTGAATATGTCAATGCTGTTGCAATGAAATGCTTCTTCTGAGTATGTGGTTATTAAATAAATAAAAAAAATTAAAATGCTTAGGCTGGGCATGGTGATGCATACCTTTAATCACTCAGGAGGTAGAGGCAGGAAGATCTCTGTAAGTTCAAGGCCAGCCTGGTCTACATAGTGAATTCCAGGCCAGCTGGGTTACAGAGAGACGCTGTCTCAAAAAGAAAAAAAAAAAAAAAAAAATTCAAATGCTGGCATTATCTGGAAAATGGTTTTAACAAGTTCATTATGTTGTTTTTAAATATTTGTGTGTATGTGTTTGAGTGTTTTGCCTGCATATAAATGTACTACTTGTGTGCAGTGCTTGTAGAGGCCAAAAGAGGCTTTCAGAATGCCCTGGAACTGGTTACAGATGGTTGTTAGCAATCATGTTGGTACTGGGAACCAAATTCGGGTTCTCTGGAAGAGTATCCAGTGCTTTTAATTATTGAGCCATCCATCTCTCCAATCCCTGTTTGGTGTTTTTTTCTATTTTTTGAGACAGACTTTTTCTATGTATCCCTGGCTGGTCTGGAACTCACCGTGTAGACCAGACTGGCCTTAAACTTATGATCTCCCTGCCTCTGCCTTTTGAATATTGTAATTATAGACATGTGCCACCATGGCAGGCTAAACAAAAAAAAATTTATAGATAGAAATAATTGTAATTGTTTTAAAGTTGAACTGCTGAAACTTGGTCACTGAAACATTTTGTGGTTTTTTTGTTTTGTTTTGGCTGAAACATTTTGACATGTATAAGTGCTTTACGTCTCTAATTTTATATTAAAAATTCATACATAAATGAAAATGCAAAACCTGCCAATTCCTGATTTCTGTCCCCTATTTTTTCCACTCACTATTATATACTTAGGTACTTTTTACCCCATTCAGAACTATTGATAACAAGAGGACTAGAAAAAAAAATTATTTTTTGAGTCAGGGTCTCATGTAGCCCAGATTGTCCTCAAATTTCTAAATAGCCAAGGATGACTGTGAGCTCCTGATATGTTTCTGCCTCCACCTCCCAAGTGTTGGGATTACAGGTATTCACCATTACCCGTGGCTCATAGTGGATTCTTAAGCACATCCTCCACATTTGTACTGTAGTAGCTGGATTTTTTTTTGACATAATTGTTACACATTAGGCATAAATAGCACACATAGGTTGTTACTTTTCAAATAGACCAACAAGAGAAGCTCACTTGCCTCTTGAAAAGTGTCAATAGATTTTCACTGGAAGAACAGATTTATTTTGAAGTCCTAAGCAATTTCTTGCACCAAACCCCAGAAGAGGAGTTTGTGAGTCAGAAGCTCAGTGAACCTCTGATACCGTGTCCAGTTTCAGAGACAGCCGCGTACCAGGCCCACAACAATGAGGTCTCCTTACTCCTCCAGTAGAGGTTACATGTTTGTGAGTGGTTTTTATAGCCAGTTGTTGGCTACAAACACCTCAAACCGTCTTATTACCAACTGTTCTAAAAGTTTAAGGAAGGGGCATGGAGAGTATCAGTGATGATTTCAGGGAGTTGTCATAGGCCTTCATGAAGAGGATTGACCTGAACAAAATTCTGAAGGGTGAATCAGATTTGAAAAGTCCATCCCGTGTGTTGATAAAACAAGTGCTAACTAGACTCCAGTGGATGAACTTGCACCAAAGGGCCATCTGGGTACAAATGCTTGATGGGATAGGTCTTAATATATTATAACAGAATGCATGAAATCTGATGAGGGGGCTGTGCTGGAGTGTGGGTTGGGAAGGGGATCTAAATTTGATTAAGATCTATTATATGAAATGCACAAAAACTAAAATAAAAATAAAATATCTAGTATGAAGGAAATAAAGTTTAAATATCACAGAAACAAAACCAAAAACAAGTACTCAACCACCTAGCTTCTGTGAGTTCTGTAAAACACTCTTGACTTGGAAAGGAACTGCTTTAGCCTTTCCTCTGCTGAAGTTTTCATGGAAAGGTGAATTCTTTTTGTTTGAGACAGGGTTTCATGTAACGAGGCTGGCCTCCTGCTCCATGTGTAGGCAAGGATGACCTTGAAACTTCTGATCCTGCTTCCCCTCCCCAGTTCAGGGATTTCAGGCATGCACCACCATACTGAGTTTTATGCAGTACTGGGGGTGGAACCCCTGGCTTCATGCATGTCTGTCAACTGGGCATGTATGTCCCTAGCTCTGAATATTCTTTAGTGTGTAATTTTGGCAAGTTGATTTGAGAAAAGTGATTCCAAAGCTCCTCTTAGTCCTAAAACTTTGTGGTTTGTTGCTATAAATCCCTCTATAACCCCATCTTATTCTGGTGATACAGAATCAAAAGGACACTATATATACACCTCGATAATTTCCATCCATAGCCAGCAAGGTTCACTAAAGTTCAAGGTTGATTTGCCTTGAATTTAGAAAGCATTTTATTTTTATTTTTCCAGTTAACTTGGTAGTGAGCAATTTAAAAAATATTCTGGGAATTTGGGTTTGTATACACACCTGTGAACACATATGTATAACCTAAGTACTTTTCCTCTTTCATCTGTTTTTTCACATAAAGTAAGAAAATGGGCATTTGGGATTTGATACTTGGGTATGCATTTGTACGTTATATACAATTTGAGAGTTAATTTTGTGTGGCGGGTTGTCTAGCTATAGTACCGAGAAGGGCTGAACACCAGTCAAGATGTTGCTATGAAGGAGTAACTTTTTTTTTGAAATGGTCTTGGCTAGGTATATGGTCATAATCCCAGCATTTGGGACTCAGACAGGAAGAGTCACAAGTTCAAGGCTAAACTGGGCTTACATAGAAAGCGATCATATTACAAAGAAAAACAAAACTGTGTTGCTCAGGCTGGATTCAAACTCACCATGCAGCTCAGGATGGCTTTGAACTGATTATCTTCCTGTTTCAGCCACTTGAGTATCTGATAAAAGCATTTTATATGTATCCTGTAAAACTTTTAATTTTTAAAAAATCTATTTTCGACATGGTCTCCCTGTACATAGGAACTCACTCTGCAGACCAGGCTGGCCGCGAACTCACAGATTCGCCTGTCTCTGCCTCCCAAGTGCCTGGATTAAAGGCATTGGCCACCACGCCTGGCACAATAACAGCTTTAATCTTTTTTTAAATAAATGATTTATTGAGAATTTCATACATGCATACAAGGTGTTTTGATCTAATCCATGCCCACTGCCTCCCCTCCAACTCCTCCCGTGTCTCCCCATCACTTTTTTCTGATAACTTCATGTTCTTTCTCTTCTTCTATTTATTCATTTTTATGGGGCTTTTGGCTACTCTAACATTCCCCTCTCTGAAGAGGTAATGCTAAAGTCTTTTAAGGATTAGATACAAGCTCCCAAATATTTTTGTCATTTTTGGCCTTTGGAACAGAGTATGTTGCTAAGAGGCCCAAGGACACTTTGACTTTAACCAAGAAACTGGCTACTTTTCTTTGGGGTCATTTTTCCCTAACTGCCTAGCCAATTCCTACCTCCTATTCTTTTTTTTGAGACAGGGTCTCCCTGTAGCCCCAGCTGTCCTGGAACTCACTATGTAGACCAGGTTGGCCTTAAACTCACAGAGATCCACCTGCTTCTGCCTCTGGAGTGCTGGGATTAAAGGCGTGCACCACCACCCTTCCCACCCAGCCTCCTACCTCCTATTCTTATCACACCATTCTCTGATGGGGTTACCCAAATTGCCAATAGGGAATAGGGATACAGACCGCTCTGGCTTCTTCCATGCTGAACAAGGATGCAGGGTGAGGCAATTGGAGTACCCCTTCAAAATATCTAAAATACTCCCAAATTGCGTAACTCTTATCTCTAAGGGGGAAAAGAAAGTCCTTGAATCCTGAATAGGAGATGTGAAGGAGAAGTAAAGGCAAGAGTAATTAGCATTACAAGTTCTAGACAGTGAACTAGAAAAAAGTCAGAACAGGGCAGTTTTCAAATGTTCATATGAGAGTCCATTGGAATTTCTTGGCAAGGGCTTCCAAAAACGTCCTTCTATTGGGTTCCTCCTCATTTTTCTTTTGTCTTCCAAGACTGGACTCTAGAATGATAGATTCAGAATTTGCTTTCAGGTATTTTGATAGCTGTTGGAGTGGTTAAAATCAGTGTCAAATCCCAAGTTCCACCCAACTTTTCTTGCCAAAGCATGTCCATTTTCTAAAATTCCAGCTCCAAATTTCCTTAATTTTCAAGATTTCCCTTTCTGTCTCCTTAGCACCTTCATGGAAAGTTTATACGGTGCTGATTTGTGCTCGGTCACACCTGGCTTTGTAGGTATTTTTCCAGTTGATGTCCTGGACAGAGAACAATCTTACTGGAGGTGGCGCCTTTGTTTTGCATGCTACAGAGTGCTTTTGCAAAGTTGGCAAAATAAAGGTCCATTTTCCTTGAATTAATTCATTCATTCACTCATCCTGTCTCAAAAGTAGAAGTTGTTCTAATTTTGTTCCTTCTGACAGTTGTGCATCTAAGTCAGGATTATTATTATTTAAACAGAAGAGGACTTCATGTTGGTATGTTACTATCCTGTCCCATTTGGTTTTTATCTTGCCTAATTTGACGTACAGAATAACTGCCTCTTGGATTTTTCTCTTAAAACTTGTTTTTCTCTTAAGGTCATTTGAGGATCTGTTCCTCAGGGTTCACATGGGCTTGGGAGGAGCTCCTGGCTCCTTTCTTTTTCTAGTTCCATCTATGTCAAGATAAGTCAAAGGTCCTGCTCGACCATGCCTAGCTTTACTTGGAAGTATTGATGAGATGTTTCCTCTGAGTTGACCCTCCTCTTTGTAGACTGGACACTGGTTCAAGTCCATCTCCTGAGGTCTCCATGTCCACCCTGAACAAGAGGACAGGTGACTCACCACAGTTACAGGATATTTTGAGAGATGTTCCATAAGTCCCCTGGAAATTTGTTGACCTTGGAGGGCAAGGGGCAAAAACTGTCCTTTAAGTCCCTCTGACCACATTAGTATAGGTCTCAAACTATGGCTTTTAAACATCCAATAAATTTAGTTCCACCAGTCTGGTACTTTTAATTATCATGTGTTATGTTGATAAGGCTTGGGTAAAAAACCAAATATTCTCAGATAAACCTTGAGTAGGTATATATTTTGTTCCTTAAACTAGTTTACTAAACTATGACCATAGAAAATTTAAAATTATGTGTTTATTATTTTTGTCTCATCCTTTATATATCATAATAAACAGACCTTCATCTCTTGCTTAGGCTTTCTCATTTTTTTCTATTTTGGAAAATGTCTCCATTCCCATATCCTTTTAACATCTTTTACATTCTCATTTAAAAAAAAAATAATCATGAGACATAATAGCATTAACAAATAAAATTTCCATCTGTTATGAAACTTCTTTTCCTGGGGATGCTAAGCAATGCTTATTCCCTTTTAAGGTTCTAGTGTCAAGCCAATGTTTGATTAAAGTTTTACTGGGGAACCAATGAATTTACTGAGCTTACTTACCGAGATAACTGAGGGGTTGCTGAGGTGTATGTATGACCTGAGGGTATGTACACTGGAAAGCCATTACCCAACATGGTTCATGCCTTCTCTTCTTAGCCTTCCCCAGATTGAATACTTTAGCCCTCCCCAAATCCAGGAGACCATGTGTGATTAGGGTCAAATTACATACAGTTGGCTGGGAAGAGTGCCTGGATAATCCAGTGAGGGTCCAATGACCCTGCTTGGCTCTCCTTCATGAATGAGCACAACTGTCAACAAGCCCAATTGTGATGATGTTTAGCGATCAGGCTCAGCTGAAGTCGTAATGATGGTAGTTATTTCATGCAGAAGAGACTGCTTGCTGTATAGCATCATCTTATTAAAAGGACCTGGAATTTAAAAGAATTTGGTGCTAGGATCCACATATGAGGGAGAACATAGTCGTTTGTTTTTCTGAGTCTGTGCTACTTCAGTTAGTATAACAGTTTCTAGATACATCCATTTACCTGCAAATTTCATTATTTCATCTTTCTTTACTGCTGAATAGAACTCCATTGTGTAAATATACGACATTTTTGTTAACCGGTTGTCAGTTGAGGAGCACTTAGGTTGCTTCCATCTCTTAGCTATTTTGAAATGAGCAGCAACAAACATGGTTGTACAAGTGTCTCTACAATAGGATGAGTCCTCTGGGTATATGCCAAGGAGTGTTATAACTGGGTCATATGATAGGTTCATTTTTAGTTTTTTAAGAGTTCTCCACACTGTTTTCCTTAGAGGTTGCACAAGTTTGCAATCCCACCAGCAGTGAATGAGTGTTCCCCTTTCTCCACATCCTTGCCAGCATTTGGTATCATTTGTTCTCTTGATCCTAGCCAGTCTGATTGAGATAAGGTGATACCCTAGGGTGGTTTTAATTTGCATTTCTCTAATTAGTAACGATGTTGAACATTTTTTGAGATGTTTCTTCACCATCTTTATTTCTTCCTTTGAGAACTCTGTTTAGATCTTTTGCCCATCTTTTAATTGGGTCATTTGGTTTCTCGATTCTTTGTTTTTTGCATTCTTTATATATTCTGGATATTAAACCTCTGTCAGATGTGTCACTAGTAAAGATTTTTTCCCATCCTGTGGGTTTTCTCTTCACTTTTTTGATTGTTTCTTTTCCTGTATAGAAGCTTTTTAGTTCAATGAGGGCCCAGTTATTG
>NW_008335435.1:525027-527059 GCF_000622305.1 Nannospalax galili
AATGTTTTATTCCAAAAGTTTCAGAGTTTCCAGTTTCACATTGAGGTCTTTGATCCATTTGGAGTTTCCAATTTTGCAAGGTGAAAGATAAGGATCTAGTTTTATTCTTCTACAGGTTGAGATCCAGTTTTGCCAGTACCATTTGTTGAAGATGCAATAACATCTTTAATCTTAATACCATTAGTGGGATTAAAGATTGCCAAATAGATGCTGGGTAAAACCAACATTTTTTGGTAAACTTTAAGATATGTATATGTATTCATAAATAAAATTCTGGTTCTATATTATATAGTTTTCTGTAGTTATCCCTAGCAAAATTGGAACTTTTAGTTCCTTTATAATTTTATAAATGTGCTACATTTTTTTGCAATGAATATATATGATCATATAAGTATATATGATCAAATTAAAAGGAGTTTATATATATAATTGTTATAATGTGATCATATATGCAGTCAAATTAAAAAGATGATTGTTTGGGCTGGAGAGATGGCTCAGCAGCTAAGAGCAGTGGCTGTTCTTGCAGAGTCCCCAAGTTCAATTCCCAGCACCCATGTGGTGGCTAACAACCATCCATAATTCCAGTTCCGTGGGATCCAATGCACTCTTTTGACCTCTGCAGGCATTGCTTGACACAGGTGCCCTTACATACATGCAGGTAATATACATACACATAAAATAAAAATAAATAAAATTTAAAAAAGAATGATTGTTACAAAAGTTCCAATGGTAATGATGTGCATAATGCTTCTGCAATGAATATATATTGGTAATTTTTAAAAAATCAACAAAATAGGGGGCTAGGGATATAGCTCAACTGTAAATTACATGCCTTGCAAGCATGAGGACCTTAAATTGATCCCCAGCACTAGCATCAAAACCAGTGTGGTGGCACATGCTTGAAACCCCTTGTAGGGGAGGTGACAGATGAATCCCTGGAGCTCACTGGCCAGTCGTTTTAGCTTACTGAGTCACAGGGTGGTTATGTTCTGAGTAACCACACCAAAAATTGATCTCTGGCTTCCACAGATATGTGCACACACTTGAACATGGACCCACACATGGGCACCCACACACCTAATCTGACACACACATGAATAACCACACAAAAATTTTTTAACAATCAATAAGATAAATGTAATTTGGGAAATAAAACAAAATCCCAGCATTGGTTTACCTGTGTCTATAGTACAGGCTCTACACTCCTTTATTCTATGTTTTTTTTGAGAAGTTCTTCCTGGAAGTTTTACTGCCCTCTAGAGAATCAGCTGAGGGCAATTTTGGTTGCCATTAATGACTGGGCATGTGTAAGGTTGTGCAGTCAGTCACACCATCAAATAACCTGGGACTAAGTTTGTTGAACTTACTGCAGTAAAATATACATCTCCACACAGTAAACATTTTTTTTTCACTCAAAACGGTGATACTCCCACCTTTGAAAAGAAAGTATAGAATTTCTTATATTAATCTGAGAAGTATATAGTATCTATTCAAAGCATTTTGTATTGATATGTTCATTAAATTTATAGCTGTAAACACTGTTTCTCTTTATAACTGGGCAAAATGTTTTGGTTTTTTTTTTTTTTTTTTTTTTTTTTTTTTTTTTGTCTTTTTGAGACAGGGTCTTCCTGTAGCACCAGCTGGCCTGGAACTTGCTATGTAGACCAGGCTGACCTCGAACTCACAGAGATCCTTCTGCCCCTGACTCCCGAGTGCTGGGATTAAAGGCATGTGCCACCACGCCTGGCATAACTGGGCAAAATGTTTACATTAGATAAATTTTTATTACTTTTTTAGGACATGTTCCCGAGATCCAACACAAGCTATTGCTAACCGTTTGAAAGAGATGTATGAAATGTATTCTCAGCATTCCCAGCCAGATGAGGATGTTAGTAATTGTGCTAAAGGTAAGGGTTAATATTGTCTATACTGTTCTCAACTTTGACATTTAACTACATGGAATCCTTTCATTACTGAGTCAGACAAGAAATAATTTATGACTATATATTGAAGGCTATAGTGTGGTTATCCG
>NW_008335435.1:527229-531318 GCF_000622305.1 Nannospalax galili
TTTTTTTTTTTTTTCTGTCAGTGAAGTGATTTCTGGGCCCTTCTCAGAAACTGAATTTTTAGAACAACATCATTATTATGTTGAACTTTTGGTACTTTTTTACTTGTAAGTTCTTTAGTTTTCATTTGCAAGATGGACATTAAATACAGGTATTATGATTCTTCAACATTCGAAGAACAAGGACAGATGCTGTACAGCCAAGTCCCTGATCTGAAATGTATAGGAAAAGCAGTATTTCAGCCTGTTTTCAGCATCTGGAATGTTGCATATACAAAATGAAATACCTTTGGAGTAGGACTAAAGTCTACACAAAATTTGTGTGTGTGTGTGTGTGTGTGTGTGTGTGTGTGGCCTAACAATTCTATGTCATGTTTTTAGTGCACCTGCATTTGACTGTAACATATCACATGGAGTCAGGTGTAGAATTTTCAAATTGTGACATCATGCTGATGTTCAGAAAGTTTCAGATTTTGGAATTTTTCTCAGTCTATAGTTGACACCAGGCTGGAGAGATAGCTCAGTGGTTAAGAGCACTGGCTGCTCTTGCAGAGGACCTGGGTTCGATTCTCAACACCCACATGGGGGCTGACAACTTTCCGTAACTCCAGTTCCTGGGGATCTGATGCCCTCTTTTGTCCTTTGTGGGTATTGTATGCATGGGTGCACTTACATACATGCAGGCAAAACATTTGTACACAATAAAGTACAAATGAATGAATGAATGAATGAATGAATGAATGAATGAATGAATGTAGTTGGCACATAACCAAAGCTGGCCTGGGAATTTCTTGATGTCATGAATCAGTTCCAAGTATATCAGAATAGTAAACCAGTTATATTCCTCTTAGTGTATATATTAATCAGTTCCTCTTACTAAAAATACATGAGATAATTAACTTTCTAAAACCAAAGTTTTATTCTGCTCCTGGTTGTTGAAGTTTCAGTTTATGATGAAGTAGCCCAGTTGTTTTGGACTTCTGGTGAGATAAATTATCATGGGAGGGAATGTGTGGTGGTGTACACTCAGGTCAAGTGTCAGGAAGCAGAGCAAGACAAGGGGCCCACAGTACCTTTAGAGGGCATGCCCATCTGAAAACTCTGAAAAAAACTGTAAATCTTTTTCATTTTTAGTTTTATGTGCATGAGTGTAATACCTGCATGTATGTAAGTGTACCTGCATTGTGCAGTGCCCACAGAGTTGAGGTAAAAGGGTGTCGGATTCCCTGGAACTGTTGTTAAAGATGGTTGTTAGCTACCATATAGCTGCTGGAAACTGAACCCAGGTCTTCTGCAAGAGCAGCCAGTGCTCTTAACCACTGAGCCATCCCTTCAGCCTCATGAGTGTAAATCTTAATGGAGAGAGATGCATCTTTCATTTCATGTGAATGTTGCCATGAAGGATATTAAAAACTCTAGGTATGGTGGTTCCTGTTTACAATCCCAGAACTTGGGAGGTTGTGGCATGTCTATTGCTGAGAGTAAAGGCCAGCCTGGGTTACAGAATGAGCCCCTGTCTCAAAGGAAAAAATAAATTTTAAAAATCTTAGGGATTTTGGAAGGCATAGACAGGTGGATCTCTGAGTTTGAGGCCAGCCTGGTCTACATAGTGAGTACCAGCCTTTAAAAAAAAAAGAATAAATCTTAGGAATAATTACACCATCAACTGTAGAAACTATGGATTTGTGTTTTGAATTTTATTTTGTGGATAGAAATTTTATTTTGCAGATAGGCCAGGCATGGTGGTGCATGCCTTTAATCCCAGCACTTGGGAGGCAGAGGCAGATGGATCTCTGTGAGTTTGAGGCCAGCCTGGCAGCTTGGTCTACATAGTGAGTTGCAGGGAGACCATCTCAAAAAGACCAAAAAAAAAAAAAAAAAAAAAAAACCCCAGAAAAGGGAAGGGTGGGTCTTTTCCACAATGCTTACTTTCTTTGTATGTAATTTTTGTGTTTTTTAAAATTTCTACAGATACTGCCAACAAACATTTTCGTTTTGCAGAAATACTATACTATAAAGTATTAGAATCTGTTATTGATCAGGAACAAAAAAGATTGGGAGACATGGATTTATCCGTAAGTACTAATGTATTGATCAACATAGTAAGACATAGCTTCATTCCTCCTCACCCACCACCAAAAGGCCATTATTAAGAAATAATATATGACTTTAGGGAATAAGATTAGCACCTAAGAAAACTGAATACGGAACCCTCTTACCTTTATCCTAGCAGTGTAAAGTGTAGAAGTAGAAGACATTAATGTCTCTCATTGTAGCAGGCTGTCGATGATAACATATTTTTAGCATAGGAAGACTCTGTAGTCAAGGATTAAAATATTCAGATCCAACCTTAGTGGAATTGTTAAGTAACATGTTTTTTTTTCTTTTTTTTGCGGAGGGGGTCTTTTTTTTTTGAAACAGGGTCTCCTTGTAGCCCCAGCTGGCCTGGAACTCACTATGTAGACCAGGCTGGTCTTGAACTCACAGAGATCTGCCTGCCTCTGCCTCCCAAGTGCTGGGACTACAAGCGTGCACCACCACGCCCGACATAACATGGGGTTTTTATACAAAGCTTAAATAGTAAGAACAAGTTGAATATTGACTGAATGAGACTTTTACATACGTATGTAACTATTTTTTTTTTTTGTGTGTGTGTGTGTGTGTGTGTGTGTGTGTGTGTCTGATTATTTTCTTAGATTTTCCTAGGCAAAGGAATATAAATAACTAGATGTTGTAGATTACCCCTATAATCCTAGCTGCTGCTTTGGAGGCTGAAGCAGAAGAATCACAAGTGCAAGGCCTCCGGGGTTACATAACCAGCTTGAGGTCATCCTGGGTGACTTAGACTCTGTCTAAAATTGAGAAAAACAACTTACTAACCACACAAAGAAGGGCCGGGGATGCAGTGTAGTGTTTTAGGATGTGCAAAGCCTTGGGGAATACCACACAAAAAACATTTTTCTAAAATGATACTTAATAAACCAATGAAATACCATGTAGAAACTAACGTTTACAATTTGTACAATTTGATGTTGCAATGGTGCTCTTGCAGAGGACCTGGGTTTGATCCCCAGCATCCACATGGTGATTAACAACCATCCATAACTCCAGTTCTAAGGAGGGGTCTGATGCCCTCTTCTGGCCTCCCTGAGCATTGCACGTACATGTGTACTTTCATTCATGCAGACAAAACACTCATACACAGAAAAATAAATAAGTAAAAACAGCTATCTAAAAAGATGAAGCTAGGAAAATTGAAAGAGTTCAGTTTGTGGAATTAGACTAGAAACATGAAATTTGTGAGACTTGATGTGTCAGTAGCACAGTGTACCTCATATGTAATTTATCCATGTTAATTTAAAAGAGAAAAATTTTAAATGAAAGCATGCTAATTTTATTTTATTTTAAAACTATTTTATTTATTATTTTTATTTTATGTGTATGATTGTTATGCCTACCTGTAGGTAAGTGGACCTGTGTCATGCAATGCCTGTGGAGGACAGAAGAGGCTGTTGGATCCCCTGGAACTGGAGTTATAGTTTTTAGCTGCCATGTGGGTGCTGGGATTCGAACCTGGGTCTTCTGCAAGAACAGTCAGTGTTCTTAACCACTGAACCATCTCTCCAGCCCCAAGAGTGCAAATTTTAAAAATGACACTTTAAAAAAGTTATAAAATTGACCAAGAATTAATGCTAATTTTTAGTAACTATTTACATTTATATTCTTTCTTTAAAATTTGAGACAAGATCTTACTATCCAGGCCTTGAATTTAATGTAAACCACCACACTGGCCTTGAACTTCTGATCTTCCTGCCTCAGCCTCCCAAATGCTGTGATTACAGGGACATACCACTGTGCTTGGCATATATTTCTTTTATCTCTTGGCCAACTTTTCCTGGGAGTATGGAAACCCTTTGGCCCCTTTTACATAAGAGATAGCAAAATATGATAGTTAAGAATGTAAAGTCTCGGCGCATGCCTTTAGTCCCAGCAGTTGGGAGGCAGAGGCAGGCAGATCTTTGTGAGTTCGAGTCCAGCCTGGTCTACATAGTGAGTTCTAGGACAGCTGGGGCTACAGGGAGACCCTGTCTC
>NW_008335435.1:531338-537926 GCF_000622305.1 Nannospalax galili
AAAGTAAAGTCTCATGGGTTAGTGAGATTGTTCAGCAAGTAAAGGTGTCTTCTGCCAAACCTGATGACCTGAGTTTGATTCTGGGCATCTACATGGTGAAAGTATGTAAGTAGAAACCTGTATTATGTAATCTGTTTAAATATTTCATTGTGGCAAAATAAGCTTAGCAAAAGTATATTTTAATCATCTTTAAGTTTACAATTCAAAGTACAGTACAATACCAAGTACATTAACCATTGGTAGTGCTTGGTAACCGTTACCATCCTCTACCTTCAGAATTTTTTCACTTCCCAAGTGAGTCCATATCCATTAAACATTAATTCAGCATTCACTGTTCTCTCCAGCCCTGTATGTCTATCTGTCGTCCAGGGTTTGTTTTTTTTTGTTTTTTTTTTTTTTTTCCGGTCTTTTTGAGACAGGGTCTCCCTGTAGCTCCAGCTGTCCTGGAGCTCACTATGTAGACCAGGCCTGTCTAGAACTCACAGAGATCCGCCTGCCTCTGCCTCCGCCTCCCAAGTGCTGGGATTAAAGGTGTGTGCCACTATGCCTGGCTTGTCTTCCAGTTTTTTATGAATTTACCTATTCTGAGTATCAGATGGAAACATATTTGCCCTTTTCTGTTTGAGTTATTTCACTTTATAGGGTTTATCTTTTTGTTCTAGCAAGTTTCGCAACTTTCACTTTTTTATTTTTGTTTAAACATTGATTACCTATTAATTTGTTCATAGAAAAAAATCTCTACCTTTTGGCTGTTGTGAATAATGCTGCTGTGAATTCTGGTGTACAAGTATCTGTTTTAAGTTCTTGCTTTCAGTTCTTTTGGGTTCTTTACACCTAGAATTAGATTTGGTAAATCATACCATAATGTTCTGTTTGCTTTGTGGAGCTGGAGCTTGAACCCAGGATCTCATATATGTTAGGCAAGTATTCTTTCACAGACCTACATTCCCAACTCCATGTAATAATTTTTTATTTAATGTTTTGAGATGCTACCACACTGTTTTCCATAGCAACAATACTGTTTTACATTCCCACCAGCAATACCTAGGATTTCAGGGTTCTCACCCTTAAAATATTTGCTGTTTTTCATTTTTAAAATAATATCCATCTCAAAGGGTATGAAATGATATCTTTTTTTAAAGAGTGTGTATGTGTGTGTGTGTGCGTGTGTATGTGTATGTGTGTGTGTGGTGTACATGCACACACTCATGTGGGAGCCCAACAATAACTTCGAGTGTCGTTCTCAAGAATGCTGTCCACCTCGTTTGAGACAGGGTCTTTCACTGGCCTGGAGTTCATTAGTTAGGCTAAACTAACTGGCCAGCAAGCCTCAGGGGTCCTTGTTTTTTTGCCTTTCCAGTGCTGAAATTACAAATACTGGCCGGCATGCTGGCATTTTTAGCTGGGTTCTGGAGACTGAATTTGGGTACTGGTGCTTGCAGGACAAGTGCTTTACTAACTTGAGACATCTCCAACCCTCCAGTCCCTGAAGTGGTATCTTACAGTACTTTTGGTTTGCACCCCAGTGACTAGTGATACTGAGTACCCTTTCCTCTCTTAATTGGCCCTTTGTATATAATCTTTGGGGAAATGTCCATTCAGGTCTTTAAATTTTTTAAATTGGTTTGTTTGCTTTTTTTTTTTTTAAGATTGTAGGGTTTTATTATTTTTCATATATTTTGGACATTAATTCTTTATCAAATATATGATTTATAAGTATTTTTTTCCCTTTCTGTGGATCTTCTTTTCCCATATGGTAGTTTCTTTTAAGGCACAGTTTTTAATTTAGTCTAATTTGTCCATATTTTCTTGTTGCCTGAGGAATTTTTAAATTCAAAATAGTGTTTATGTATAATTTTGGATAGTAAGCGAAAAGAAGAAAATTAAACTCATCCATGATTGTATTATCCTACACTGAACATGCTGAATTTTGATACAAACTCAACTACTCAGTCACCTGCTCCCTTGCCTTCTATCTCTCTTTAAATTTTTTTAACTTTTATTTTTTTATTTATGTGTGTGTGTGTGTGTGTGTGTGTGTGTGTGTCTGTGTCTGTGTCTGTGTCTGTGTCTGTGTGTCTGTGTGCGTGTATGCACATGTCATGATGCATGTGTGGAGGTCAGAAGGACAACTTTTGGGAGTCATTTCTCTCCTTCCACCACATGGGTCCTGAGGCTTGGAGGCAAGCACTTTGCCCACTGAGCCATCTTGCCAGCCCTCACCCCTCTTTTTATGGAAGTGACTTCTTCAGTTAAATAGGCTGGTTGTAGTGGTGCATGCCTTTAATCCCAGCACTTGGGAAGCAGAGGCAGGAGGATCTCTGAGTTCAAGGCCAGCCTGAACTACATAGTGAGACCCTGTCTCAGAAAAACAAAATTAAATTAAAATTTAAAAAATTTTTAAATCACTTTATTCTAAGTAACTCACAGGTTTAAAAATAAAAACACACAACTAGTCTACGGAAGCCACTCAAATACTTGCCTAGTCCCAGCTTTCTAACATCTTTCCACATCATTATCCTCAGCATGATGCCGTGGTTGTAGTTATTTAAAGAGGTAATCTCTTTTTTAGCTATTTCATAACATTTAAGATTTTTGAAAGTTTTTGTATATTCCTTTAACTTCTATTTAAATTTAAGATGAGCTTATTTAAACTGACTGGATATGAAATTTTTTTTTCAGAGCAGACTAATGCTTCTACATGTTACTTTGTTTTATAGGGTATTCTGGAGCAAGATGCATTCCATAGATCACTTTTGGCCTGCTGCCTTGAGGTTGTCACTTTTTCTTATAAGCCTCCTGGGAATTTTCCACTTATTGCTGAAATATTTGATGTACCACTTTATCATTTTTATAAGGTATTTAAAAAATAGACTGATGATGTGAATGTGACCAACCTGTTGTTATCCATCTAGTTCACATTAACATATAAATACATTTATCTTATTGTAAATTGCACATTTAATAATAATCCTCTATTTAGGGAACAAAGAGAGTCTTGAGACCTATAAAAATTCTTTCAGTATACAGTAGTTTGACAGATGTCTTTTGGATAAGACTTTCATTTGATTTCTTCCATTATCTCTTAAAGGGTTGTCGAGTAATATGATTTAAGAGCTAAGGAAGAACCAAATGCGGTGGTGCACACCTGTCTCCGCACCTGGGGAGCATAGGCAGAGGACTACAAGTTCGACCTGGGCTATAGCCTTGTTCAGAAAGGAAGCAAAGAGTAGAGGCAGGGAGGGGGGAAGAAAAGAGCAAGTGGGGAAAGGAGACAGGGATAAGAAAAGGGCTTTAGAAAGTGGCATATGTGCCACTAGTCCTCTATAGCAGCCTTCTTTATTTTATGAAAGTTAAATAACAGTGCACACATCTTTTAGGGAAACATAAGTTCTCTATCACCCTGTTTATTTATTTTTAGGCAGGGTATCATGTAGCTAGCCCAGGATGGCCTCAAATTTGTGAGAATGACTACTGATTCTTCTGCCTCCACTTCCTGAGTGCTGGGATTACAGGCATGCCCCAATTATACTCAGTTTTATTGGGTGCTAGGGATTGTATCCAGGGCTTTATGCATATTAGGCAAGCACACTCTAAACTGAGCTGCATCCCCGGCCTTTATATTTTGAGACACTTTGTAATCCAGGCTGAACTTGAACTCATGATCATCCTGCTGTTTCAACCTTCTATCTATCAACATAATTAGAGAGTTAATTATTATATTGTTTCCTTCTTGATAGCATTGTGATCAGAACTAATTTCTATAGTATTTATATGATAGTGGGTCATTTTTAAAAGTCTTTATTTTTAAATTTATGTGTATGAATATTTTGTTTGCATGTATATATGCAAGTGTACCACTTGCATTCCTGATGCCTGAGGAGGCTAGAAGAGGGTACTTGGTCCCCTAGAACTGGAGTTAAAAGCAGTTGTGGGCCACCATGTGGGTGCTGGAAACTGAATTCTGGTCCTCGCTAAGAGCATCCAGTGCTCTTAATCACTGAGCCATCTTTCTAGCCCCAAAGGTCATTTTTGTTGTTTGGTTTGGATTCTGGCTTGTTTGTTTGTATTTTGAGATATTGGTCTTACTGTGGTCCAGCCTGGTCTTGATCTTCAGCCTCTAGAGTGCTGAGATTACAAGCATGACCTTCCACACCCTCCTCATGTTTAGATTTTAATGTGAGTTTTAATAATTTTGTGGGGGGTTTTCTGACGCTGGAAAGTATGCTTGTGATCTTGTGCATATTAAGCATACAGTCTACCTCTCAAATACACATCCAGCCCTTTAATATGAAAATTTTGATAATTCACATATGTAGATTAATTATTTGCAAAGGCAGTGAAGGGAAGAACAGCTTGTTTCAAGTAGCTTCACTAGTAACTTCTGGTCAATTTTTTCTGAAAAATATTTTGAACACATTTAAATAGATGTTTCCATTTTGCTTCTATACTCAAAAGATTTTGTGTGCAAAGCCATAGTGATTACTATTAAATAAATCAGGGCATATTTCTTTATTTCAGGTGATAGAAGTATTCATTAGAGCAGAAGACGGTCTTTGTAGAGAAGTGGTAAAACACCTCAATCAGATTGAAGAACAAATCTTAGATCATTTGGCATGGAAACCAGAGTCCCCACTCTGGGATAAAATTAGAGATAATGAAAACAGAGTTCCTACCTGTGAAGAGGTTTGTGAAAATATCCTAACAAAAGCACATCAATATCCCTTTTGTAATCCCCTTCCACCAGAGATCAGTTAAACTTGGAGTCTTCCCTTTAGGAGTGGGAGGTTAGCAGTATGGTTGTTTTACTCCTGTATCAAACAGGAAACAAGAATCATGAATACTTTGTGATTGTCAAGGTTTCTGTGACACAGTGTTTTCTTGATCCCCTGATCAAGTTTCATGCCTTAGACTGGCCGCTATTCTCTCTAACTCAGTAATGGAAGCTGATTCAGACATAGTAGTAGTCTGTTATCAGGTGTGGAATTTTTTTTAAGACTGGGAATTTTTTAGCTTTAGTAATTTTAATAAGGAATAATCACTCAAAATTGTTTTATTTTGTCTTATTACTATATTTCTAATGAAAATGCATTTTGGCTATTATGATTTTATGCCAACAATTCTTTATAGGTCATGCCACCTCAGAACCTGGAAAGAACAGATGAAATTTATATTCCTGGCTGTCCTCTGACTCCCAGAAGGGTGAGTGAAGTTCGTGCTGATACAGGAGGACTTGGAAGAAGTAAGTTTAAAATACTAGGAAGAATATTTTAGAACCTAGAATCTAGATACT
The DNA here is from genome assembly GCF_000622305.1 of Nannospalax galili. Classification (NCBI taxonomy): domain Eukaryota; kingdom Metazoa; phylum Chordata; class Mammalia; order Rodentia; family Spalacidae; genus Nannospalax; species Nannospalax galili. The sequence goes on from NW_008335435.1 coordinate 536,632, forward strand.
TAAAATTCATCTAAACCTATAAGTAAAATTAATAGGCCATATAGAGAAGCTATTAAATGTGCTTTAATGACATATGGATCACCTAAAAGTGCATTTTGCCAGGGTTGAGGCAGGATCTTGTGTAACCCAAGGTAGCCTTAAACTCACTATATAGTTAATGATGACATTAAACTCCTGACCCTCCACTTCCCAAAATGCTAGGATTCCAGGTTCTTAATTTTAAGAAATAGTGAAGAATATATGAAAACAATGATATATTCCAGACTAACCTTTTAATTCTTGCTGATTCAACCCCGAGTATAAGGATTACAGGAGTGTGGCACCACACCCTGTTTGCAAGTATCCTTTTAGAATACTGTGTATTTAATTTCTCTTCATTTTTTAAGTGAATGTGTATCTATAAGCATACAAATGGGCAGAAATGGAAAAACCAATCTGTTAAGAATGATTACACTGTTGGCTGTATAATTCTCAGTGATTTCTCTAATTCTTTAATTTCTAATTTCTCTAATTTAATTCTCTTTTATTCTCTTAATTTCTCTAATTCTTTCAAGGTTGTTTATAGTTTGTAGTCTCATTATGTACCCAGGCTCATCTCTCCAACTCTTTGTCCAACTGATTCATCATCTAGATAGAGTAGTGGTGAATATCTGTGTGTACTACTACACCTGGCTCTTCTTAAGTATAGCACTGTGTGATCCAATTAGATTCAGACTGGCTAGAGAGGTAAGTGGGCTCAGTGGCTTGAGCATGTTCACCTCTCACTGGAGCTGTGCTACTTGGTTAATGTCACATTTCTGCTGGAAATGTGCAGGTTTGCTATTCATCTGGTTTCTGTTTTAGGTAGTTAGGTAATCTACTAGGTACAAGGTTCAAATTTTACTTATAGGAGGTATATCTTCTTTTTTTTCTCTTTCTTTCTTGCCCCCCCCCCAACCCAATTTGATGCTGGGGATTGGAACCCAGGGCCTCTCAAATGCAGAGCACATATTCTACCACTGGGCTATACCTCCAGCCCCACAACTAACAATTATGTGTATCCATGTAAATTTAAAGCTCTGAATCCTTGGATATCATTAGATGTTGCTATTTCTACATCAGTTTTGTTATATAATTGATCAGCACTAGCTATAAAAGGATCAGTTTAAAGCTATTTACTCTGAGTCAGTGCATGCTCAGTAAACATGGATGATGTAAGGCATATAGTACATTCCTGTAATCTCAGCACTTGGGAGGCTATGGTAGGAGGTTCCTGAGTTTGAGCCTGGTTTAGCTATATAACCTGTCTTTCAAAA
>NW_008335435.1:538614-545530 GCF_000622305.1 Nannospalax galili
CTTATTATTTAGATTATTTTTGGTACATAAGACAACATACAAAGCTCATACAAAACAGATGCCCTTAGGTACTCATATTACAATTGCAGCACATCAACAAAATGACACTGTAACCATACACTGAAATGACATGCAGCAAAATTATTTAATGATTTAACTATTAAGAGAGGCAAACAGGGGTTAGAGAGATGCTCAGTCGTTAGGAGCACTGGTTGCTCTTGCAGAAGACCCAGGTTCGGTTCCCAGGACCCATATGGCAGCTAGCAAACCTCAGTAACTCCAGGGGATCCGATGCCCTCTTCTGTCCATCTGAAGCACTGCATGACAGGGGTGCACTTACATTCTTGCAGGCAAAATATTCATATAAATAAAAAATAAATAAAATAATAAATAAATAAATAAATATTTCTAATTTTTGTCTTTTTGGTTGTAAGCCTGAGTCTTTAATGGCTATACTGTCTCTCCAACCCATATTTCTTATTTTTGAAAAAAGAGTAATAATGAATTAACTACTTTTCTTTCTAGTTAAGGAAACCTGATTGCAGATCTGACACCTGGTCTTTTTCAGTCTATTTCTGCATTCTTTTCCTTCCCAAATCTGTGTATTAAGAATTGACATTTAACTTCATTTCTTGGTACTTGCTACTTCATTTACCTGAGTTCTATACATGATAATGGTAATACAACTCTGTACCAAATACTGATATTTTATAAGTTTATATATTTTTGTAACGTCAGGCAATGAATGCTGAGACATGGCTTTCAGGATTTACTTTTTTCAGTATCTCTTATGATCTTCCCACCCTAAAATTTGAAAGAGCTACCAATGTGCAGGACTTGCATGTGTGCATGGGAGAAAGTAACACTGACATTTCAAAGTTACACACATTGTTGTGAATACTTGAAAATAAACTGAGCTATAATAGCTAGTTTTTGTTTGGGGTGATTTAAAAAAAGTTTTGGAAAGGTGTTAATGGTTGTACAATGCTGTACATGTACTTAAAATGGCTTAAGTTGGTAATGTCATATATACATTTTATAATTAAAAAAATTTTTAATAAACTAAAAGTCACAAAATTATATAACTTAAATGGATGAAACATATGGTATATGAATCATATCTCAATAAACTGTAAAAAATAACTTTATTAGATCTAAAACATATGTATCTACCTTACTGAAGAATATGGAGTATTGGTAATTTACTGTATGTGGAAAAAGACTAAGATGAAAATTCATAAAAAGCTGAGGGGAAAATGCTGCCAGATATACTATCATCTTGTCTCCTTATCAGGTAGCCTTTTTTAGAATTTATATATGGGAGAAAAAAGCATAGAAAAATGATTCCTGGGGCTGGAGAGATGGCTCAGTGGTTAAGAGCACTGACTGCTCTTGCAGAAGACCTGGGTTCAATTCCCAGAACCCACATGGCGGCTACAAACCATCCTTTCCTCCAGTTCCAGCGGAATCTGAAGCCCTCTTCTGACCTCCATGGCATTGCATCACATGGGTGCACTCACATACATGCAGGCAATACACTCATACACATAAAATAAATATAATAAAATATTTTTAAAAATGAGCCGGGCATGGTGGTGCACACCTTTAATCCCAGCACTTGCGGGGCAGAGGCAGGCGGATCTTTGTGACTTCGAGGCCAACCTGGTCTACATAGTGAGTTCCAGGACAGCTGGGGCTACAAGGAGACCCTGTCTCAAAAAGACAAAAAAAAATTTTTTAAATGATTCCTTAAATTACCCATACATCATCAAGTCCCTGTAGTAGCAGAGGACAAAGCCTACTTGATTTATGGGAAGGAAAAATAAGTGAGTACTAGTAGACAGAATTTCCTTTATAACTTTGTTTTCACTTGAATTTTCACCAATTAAGAATGCAGATGCACTGTGACTTCTATAAATATTTTTGCTTTTTAAAATTATGAAGTATTTCAAGCACTGTAGTGCATTTTGAACATAAGAGCTTAAGTAAAAGTCAGATCTGTCTGTTAAATGGTTTGTCTAATTTGATCCTAGGCATACCATCTCCAACCACACTGTATGATAGATACAGTTCCCCAACAGTCAGTACTACCAGAAGGCGGCTATTTGAGAATGACAGTCCCTCTGATGGAGGGACACCGGGACGCATCCCTCCCCAGCCCCTAGTCAATGCTGTCCCTGTGCAGAATGTATCTGGGGAGGCTGTTTCTATGACACCAGTTCCTGGACAGACGCTGGTCACCATGGCAACAGCCACTGTCACAGCCAACAATGGACAAACAGTGACTATTCCCGTACAAGGTAAGGAAGAGAGTTGGATATTGAGTTCTCAGGCATTTATTGGAAAGTTACCTGGGATTTGGTTGGAGTGACAATATAAGCTAGAAGAGTGATGGTGAAGCAGAGAGGAAAGAGACGAAAACCTCATATGCCAACATTTTTTTTCTCCCCTTTATTATAAACTGTAGGTATTGCCAATGAAAATGGAGGGATAACATTCTTTCCAGTCCAAGTCAATGTTGGGGGCCAGGCACAAGCTGTGACTGGCTCTATCCAGCCCCTCAGTGCTCAAGCCCTGGCTGGAAGTCTGAGTTCTCAACAGGTGACAGGAACAGCTTTGCAAGTCCCTGGTCAGGTGGCCATTCAGCAGATTTCCCCAGGTGGACAACCGTACAAACAAGGACAGCCTTTAACCAGCAGCAGCATTAGACCCAGGAAGACCAGTTCTTTGGCACTTTTCTTTAGAAAGGTACTTTTTTTTCATTAAAATTTTTTTTATTGAATTTTTGTGCATTTCATACATCTTAACCATGTTTAGACCTCCCTCCCCTATCTGAAGCCCTGCTATGGCCCACCCCACCTAATTTTAATGCATTTTGTTATATATGTTAATGCCTGTCAGGTTTGTGTCCCCAGATATCCCTTGGTGTGAGTTCATCCACTGGAGCCTGGTCAACCTATCTAGTGTCACTCCCTTAAAAAAGACCAACTCTCTCCCTCACCCAGCAGCGATCAGCTGCCAAAAGTTCCTTGGCTAAGGTTGGGACCTCCTGACCATTTCCCTAGTTCTATGCAGGGTTGATTTGAGTTTTCATAGGTCTTGTGCATGCTGTCACCATTGTTGTAAGTACATGTGATCAAGTCCCCAAACAGCCTGGAATAGTCTCTTTCCTTGTGATCATCCACCATCCCTGGCTCTTAGAACCTTTCTGCCCCCTCTTCTGTAATGGTCCCTGAGCCCTGGGTGGGTGAGGTTTAATGTATGAGCCCTATCCAGGGACACACACTCTGCAGTCTGTTATTCTCTACACATTTGCCAGTTGTGGCCTTCTGTGTGCATTACATTCTGTTGCATGAGGAAGCTTTGCTGGTGAGAGTTGAGAGATGCCTTCATATTCTCTCTATCCCCTCTTCTGCTGTGTTCTGTGAGCCTTAGGTGTAGAGGTTCCACTGTACATATTTCACTTAGGCCCAGGCATTTCACAGACACTTGTTCTCTGTGTGTGACCAGTGTGAAACTCTGTAGTAGTCTCTATCTGTTGCAAAAAGAAGCTTCTTTGATAAGTGGTGACAGGTATACTTGTTTGTAAATATAAGGGTACATATTTACATATAGTAAGGAATTACCTTTATTTAGGGATGTGACAGATGCAGGGTTTTCTCTAGGATCTGTCTGGCCATGTGTATTTACCTATGTTTATAGTACCACAGAAGTTCCCTCCCATTGAGTGGGTCTTAAGTCCAATTAGCTAGCTGTTGATTACCCCCAGGATAAAAGTGCCGCTATTGCAACAATATTGTTTGCTGTGCTGGTCATTGTTAATGGTTATTAGGCTTTAAAGCTGGGGTTGGACTCTTGATTTTCACTCTTAGCAGCTTACATAGTAATTTTTCATGTATCTTTACTAAAGCACAAGTTTGGAGAAGTGTTAAGTTTTAAACAGAGTTTGAAGTATCCTTTTTTTATCTGTTAGGTTTACCATTTAGCAGGTGTCCGCCTTCGGGATCTTTGTGCAAAACTAGATATTTCAGATGAATTGAGGAAAAAAATTTGGACCTGCTTTGAATTCTCCATAATTCAGTGTCCTGAACTTATGATGGACAGACATCTGGACCAGTTGTTAATGTGTGCCATTTATGTGATGGCAAAGGTGAGTACCATTTGAGACGGAAAGGCACAGGTGCTGCTGTTACTCAGAATGGTTGTAGCAGGTTTACTGAGATAGCCATTTAAAATGTAGGAGTCACTGGGACTTACATTCCCACATATGTGCAGTCTTCAGTTTTAGAGTATTCCATTTTATAGATACTGGACATCATTTTTATCCATGAATGAATGACATTTGAGTTGTTTCTCTTCCTTGGTGATTATGAATTACACTGTTGTTAGCATCTGTATATGAGCTTTTGTGTAGATGTTTCCACTTTTCCACTGGTATATTCTAGACATATACCATAGGGTGTATGTCTAGAATAGATCCATGAGTCATTAAAACTGTATGTTTAAACATTTGAGGGTCTGCCATGCTACTTTGCAAAGTATGGTACCATTTTATATTCCTGCCTGCAAGATGTGAAGGTGTAATTCCTCTACTTTTTCATCAATAGTATCTTCATTTATTTTTTAAAGATTTAAAAAATTATGTGTGTGTTTCAGTAATGTGCATGTGAGTATAGTGCCTGAAGAGACCAGAAGATGGCACTAGATACCTTGGAGCTGGAGTCACAGGTGGTTGTGAGCACCCTCTGTATGCTGGTGTTGGGAACTGAGTCCTAGGTTCTCTGCAAGAGCAGCAAGTACTTTTAACCGCTGAACCATCTTTCCAGCCCCATAATTTTTTTTATAATACATGAGTGTATTGCCTGCAATACACCTGAAATACACTTATTTATGTAAGTGCACTGGTGTCATGCAATGTCCATGAAGGTCAGAAGAGGGCATCAGATCTAGAACTGAAGTTACAGATGGTTGTTAGTCACCATGTAGGTGCTGGGATTTGAACTCAGGTCCTCTGCAAGAGCAACCAGTGCTCTTAATCACTGAACCATCTCTCCAGCCCCAGCCCCATAATTATCTTCATTAAAAAAAAAAAAGTCAACTTATTAGCCAGGCTTGGTGGCCCATGCCTTTAATCCCAGCACTCAGGAAGCAGAGGCAGGCGGATCTCTGTGAGTTCGAGACCGGCCTGGTCTACATAATGAGTTCCAGGCCAGCTGGGGCTACAGTGAGACCCTGTCTCAAAAAGACCAAAACAAAAAAAAAAAGTCAAACTTATGATTATTGGTAAAGTTAACCATTTTGAAGTGTACAGTCTGGTGGCATTTAGTATAATCACAGTGTTGTCCAACTATCACTTCCATCTACCCCTCACCCATTAAGGAGTTTCTTCCCATTTATCTTCCCACATCCTCTGACAACCAGCATTTTTGTCTTGGCTCTCTGGATTTATGTGTTCTTGGCATTTCATGTAAATGAAAAAGTGACCTATTGTGTATGGCTTCTTTCACTTAGGATATTGTTTTTAAGATGTTCCATGTTATAGCATGTATCTGTACTTTTTTTTCATGGCTGATAGTGTACTGTATAGATATATCAGGTTGTTTCTTTTCATCCTCTGGACATTTGGGTATGAGCTTTTCACTACTGTAAGTAGTGCTGCTGTATTCTAAGAGTAACATTTTGTGGAACCACCCAAGTTTTACATTGTTACTAGTAATGCAGGTGTTTTCTTTCTCTGTAACTTTACCAATATTATTTTAGTTGTAGCCATACCAGTGGATGTTGAGTGGTATCTCATTATGAGATACCACTTGATTTGTATTTGCTTAATGACTAATAGATACTGCGTATCTTCTGTTGTGCCTTGTGGGCCTGTATCACTGGAGTTTCCATTTGCTTACTGACCACTTGTGTATCTTTTTTGGAAAAATGTTTTAATGCTTTTGGAAGAATTCTCTGTTTTCATTATTGTTGTTTTTTAATTTTAATTGTTTAAGATAGGGTCTTCCATAGCCCTAACAGGTCTGGAACTCACTATGTCGACTAGGCTAGCCTCAGTCTCATAGAGATCTGCCTGCCTCTGCCTCCCAAGTGCTGACATTAAAGGTATGTGCTGACATTAAAAGATGTGTGTGTGTGTACATGCGCGCATGTGTGCATGCAAGAGTGTGAATATATACCACATGTGTGTGCATGTTTGTGGAGTACAGAAGAGGATGTCAGATCTTCTGGAGTTGGAGTTGCAGGTGGTTGTGACCTGATTGGGTGCTGGAAGCTGAACTCTGATTCTCTGGAAGAGTAGCAAGTACTCTTAACTGTTGAACCACCTCTCCAGCTTGCCCCCTTTTTTCCCTTGTTTTTTTGAGACAGGGTCTCCCAGTACCCTCCATTGGCCTGGAACTCACTATGTAGACAGACCTGGCTGGCCCAGATTTGCCTCCCAACAAGTGCAGGGTTTAAAGGTGTGTGCCACCAAACTAAGCTTTTTTTCCCCTAAAGAGTCTTGACCAACTGTCTTACTATGTATGCAAGGCTGTCCTCTAACAATCCTTTAACCACAGTATCCTAAGTGCTGGAATAGCTGAAGGTGTTCACCACACCATTTCCTTGCCTTTTTTTGTTGTTGTTGTTGTTCTTTTTGTTTATTGAGACACTTTGTAGCGCTGGCTGGCCTGGAACTACGTAGATCAGACTGACTTTGAATTCACAGATTTTTACCTCTGCCTCCTGAGTGCTGGGATTAGAGGCATGTACCATCACATGCAGATCTTTGCACTTTTTTTTTTTTTTTGGTAGTTCTTTTTTCATTTTTTTTAATTTAAAAAAATTTTAATAACCACATGATTAGAAGAAGCATTTCATTACAGCTTTAACATATTCAGTAACACTCCAGAGCAAGGATCAACTCTTTCAAAAG
>NW_008335435.1:545638-547430 GCF_000622305.1 Nannospalax galili
CCTCCTTTTCATTTTAAGATATGCTGTTTCCTACATTTTTAATGCTACTAACACGTTTGCACACGTGTCTTTATTATCTGATTATTACTAGTCACAGTTGGTTACACTTGGATCCTTAGTACCTGAGTATGTCTATAAAGTCATCAGGTAGATTTCACTGGTAATGTTTATCACCTCTACTATTTAACATGAAGTAAAATTAAAAAAAATTTCTAAATAACTACATGATTAGAAGAAGCATTTCATTACAGTAACACACTCCAGAGCAAGAGAACATCTCTTTCACAAATGGCTGTAAGTTTCTAGGTTCACAGTTGAATTAATAGTTATACAATATTGAACTTGGTATAAGCCCTGTAAAATTGAATGAGTTTCTAACCTTTAAAAAATATCTTCATTTTAGAATATATTGTTCCTTGCAGAAAGACTCACTATTTTTGCTACTAACACTGAGATGCTGGTGCATACATCTCTAATCTGTATGTATCTGATTATTACTAGTCATAATCGGTTGCACTTGGATCCTTGGTGCCTGTGTATGTCTGTAAAGTCATTGGGTAGATTTCAATGGTAATGTTTATCACCTCTACTAATTAACATGACGTAAATCCATGCGTCCTCCTCAAACAAAAAACATTTAAAAATTTTTGTTGAATTTTCTCTGTGTGTGTGTGTGTGTGTGCATATCACACAGAACATCCCAAACCATCTTATTCAAATACACCCCCTCCCCAGATGGCACCCTCCCAATAGCCTCCCTGCCCCCACTAGAGCCCTTATACTCTGATATCCCTGCTACTGCGTGCTGTGTTGTCGGCAACCCCAGCCATTGCTCCCTATTTGTCCATCTGATAAATCTAGTCAGCCTATCTAGAGGTCTTTGTTTGAGAAAGGTCAGCTGTTCCTCATCTAGCAGCAATCAATTGTTAATATTCCTTTAGATAAGATTGGGGTGTGCTGTTCAGTTTCCCAGTTCTATGCTGGGTTACTATCTGGGAGTCCCTTTGGCCAACCTGCCTGACAACTCAAAAGAAGGTATCTCCTGTCTGGAATTGTTGCTTGTTTTGTAGCCTTTAGCTATACATATGGACCCTTAAAAAATTGTATTAGCCCCATTAATCATTGGTTATATTTTCCTTTTGGGTATTTAAGGCCATACAGTTAGCCCAGATAAACCAAGTTATTTTTACTCTTAAGGTCGTTTGAGGATCTGTTCCTCAGGGGTCACGTGGACTTGGGAGGAGCCCCTGGCTCCTTTCTATAAGTCAAAGGTCCTACTCGACCATGGCTGGCTTCTCTTGGAAGGATGGAGGAAATGATTCCTCTGTGTTGACCCTCCTTTTTGTAGACTGGACACCAGTTCAAGTCCATCTCATGGGGTCTCCTCAGCCTCCTTGATCTAGAGGACAGGTGACCCACCACAATTACAGGACATTTTGAGAGATGCTCATAGTTCCCTGGACCTAGTCGACCAAGGAGGGCAAGGAGCAAAAACTGTCCTTTATGTCCCTCCGACCAAATTATTATAGGCCTCAAAGTATGTCTGTTAAACATCCAAGAAGGTTAGTTCCACCAGTCTGGTACTTTTAATTACTGTGTGTCACGTAGATAAATCTTGGGCAAAGACCAATTGTTCTCAGATAAACCTGACCTAGATACACATTTCTTGATCTGCTGTGTATAATTTGTCAGTAGGTTGTAGGAGTAATATGGTTACCGCTGGTTTTTAAAACTAGCTAGGCATTGTTTATCTCTCGCATTGTCTCACCCCTCCATCATGGTTTTCCCACTT
>NW_008335435.1:548013-548864 GCF_000622305.1 Nannospalax galili
TGAAATCTTAAAGTGGTTTTAATTTGCATTTCTCTAATTATTAGTGATGTTGAGTGTCTTTTAAGATGTTTCATAGCTATCTTTACTTCTTATTTTGAGAACCCTCTGTTCAGCTCCTTAGCCCATCGTTTAATTGGGCTATTTCATGTCTTGATTCTCTGCTTTTGGAGTTCATTATATATTCTGGTTATTATACCTCTGTCAGATGTGTCGCTGGTGAAGATTTTCTCCCATTCTGTGGGTTTTCTGTTTGCTTCCTTTCTTGTCTCTTTTGATGCACAGAAGCTTTTTAGTTTAATGAGGTCCAATTTGTTAATCCTTGCCCTTGTTTCCTGAGCAATTGATATCTGATTTAGAAAATCCTTTCCTACGCCTATATCTTGTAGGTTTTTGCCAATGTTTTCTTCTAACAGTTTCAGAGTTTCAGGCTTTACATTGAGATCTTTGATCCATTTTGAATTGACTTTTGTGCAAGGTGAAAGATAGGGGTTTAGTTTCATTCCTCTACAGGTGGCGATCCAAGTTATGACAGCACCATTTGCTGAACTTGCTGTCTCCTCCAGTGAATGTTCTTGGCCACTTTGTCAAATATCAGGTGGCTGAAATTGAATGTACTCATATTTGGGTCTTCAATTTTGTTCCATTGATCTATGGGTCTATTTTCGTGCCAGTACCTTGTTGTTTTTATGACTATAGCTCTGTAATACAGCTTAAAATCTGGTATAGTAATCCCCCTGGCATTGCTCTTAATGCTCAGGGTTGTTTTGGCTATCCAAGGTCTTTGTGCTTCCATATGACTCTTAGGATTTTTTTTTCCAATTCTGCAAAAAATGTCATGGGGATTTTGATTG
>NW_008335435.1:549047-587353 GCF_000622305.1 Nannospalax galili
ACAAAATTCTAAAAGGAGTGGAGATAGTGAAAATCTTTGTCTGGTTCCTGATTTTAATGGCAATTCCTCCAGTTTTTCTCCATTTAGAATTTTGTTGGCTGTGGGTTTGTTATATATGGCTTTAATTATGTTGAGGTATGTTCCCTCCAGTCCAATTCCCTCTAGGACTTTGAACATAAATGCATGTTGAATTTTGTCAAAGGCCTTCTCTGCATCTATTGAGATGACCACGTGGTTCTTGTCCTTAAGCCCATTTATATGATTAATGATGTTTACTGACTTATGTATATTGAACCTTCCCTGCGTCTCTGGGATAAAGCCGACTTGATCAATGATCTTTTTGATGTGCGTCTGTATGCAGTTTGCAAGAATCTTGTTGAGAATTTTTGCATCTGTTCATTAAGGATATGGGTCTATAGTTTTCTTTTTCAGTTTTATCTTTACCTGGCTTTGGTATTAGAGTGATGTTGGCTTCATAGAAGGAATTTGGAAGTTCTCCCTCCATTTCTTTTTGAATAAATTAAGTAGTATTGGATATAGATCTTTAAATGTCTGATAGAATTCTGCTGTAAATCCATCTGGTCCTGGGCTTTTTTTAGTCGGGACATTTTGTTATTACTGTTTTGATTTCTTTTTGTGTTATGGGTCTGTTTAAGCTGTGAATCTCTTCTTGGTTTAGTTTTGGTGGTACCCATGGCTTTGGATATCCGTCCATTTCATTTAGGTTTTCAAATTTAGTAGCACATAGGTTTTCAAAGTATTCCTTTATAATGTTCTGTATCTTTCTGGTGTCTGTTGTGATGTTTTCATCTCTGATTTTGTTGATTTGGAGGTGCTCTTTGTTTCTTTTGGTTAACTGGGCTAGTGGTCTGTCAATCCTGTTTATCTTTTCAAAGAAGCAGCTCTTGGATTCGTTGATTCTTTGTATTGTTTTGTTCCGATTTCCTTAATTTCTGCCCTGATTTTTGTTATTTCTTCTTGTCTTCTGGGTTTGGGTTTCATTTGTTGTTGCTTTTCGTGTTTTCAGTTGCAGTGTTAAGTCACTTATCTGTGTTCTTTCCGATATTTTGATGTAGGCACTTAGAGCTATAAACTTCTAAGAACAACCATCAGCATGTCCCAGAGGTTTTGTTGTGTTGTACTGTCCTTTTCATTTAGTTCCAGGAATACTTTTCTTTCCTAATTTCTCTTTTGACCCATTCATCATTTTGGTGTGTGTTGTTTAATCTCCATGTGTTCATGTGGTGATTAGGGCTTCTTCTGGTGTTGATTTTATGCTTTATTGCATTGTGGTCTGATAGAATGCATGGAATTATTTCAATCCTTTTGTATTTGTTGAGGTTTGTTTTGTGTCCCAGTATGTTTTGATTTGGGCAAAGTTCCATGGGGCACTGAGTAAAAAGTATATTCTTTGGTGCTTGTGTGGAATATTTGGTAGATGTCTGTTAATTCTGTTTGATGTATGGTATTGTTTAATTCAGATGTCTCTCTGTTGATTCTCTGTCCTGTTGATCTGTCTAATGGAGATAGTGGGTTAATCTGGTTCTTAAAGTCCTGTAGTATTGTTTTGATGAAGTTGGGTGCACCAGAGTTTGGTGAATATATGTTCATGACTGTAATATCTTCTTGATTTATTGTTCCTTTGATCAGAATGAAGTGGCCCTCTTTATCTCTTCTGATTAATTTTAAAGTCTATTTTGTCAGTTATTAGAATTGTATCACCTGCTTTTTTCTTAGTGCCATTCTCTTGGTATATTTTTTTCCCCATCCTTTCACTTTAAGATAGTGTCTGTCCTTGAAAGTGAGATGAGTTTTTTGCAGACAACAAATAGATGGGTTTTTTTTCCTTAATCCATTCAACTAGTCTGTGTCTTTTGACTGGGGAGATCAGTCCATTAATATTTAAAGTTATTAATGAAAGATGAGTATTGAATCCTGTCATTTTTTTTCCCACTTACATTCTTGATATAGCTATACTTTTCCAGTTATACCTTCATTGAATTTCTTTCCGGAACCCCTTGGGTATAGTCATTCCTTTCTTCAGCAGTTTGTATTGCTTCCAGAACTTTCTGGAGGGCTAGTTTTGTGGACATGAATTCCTTCAGCCTATTTATGTCATGGAAGATTTTTCTTTCCCCTTCGACTATAATAGACGGTCTGGCTGGGTATAGAAGTCTGGTTGGCATCTATGGTCATTTAAAACTGGGAATACTTTGGTCCAGGCTCTCTGGCTTTCATAGTTTGCATGGAAAAGTCCGCTGTAATCCTAATGGGTTTTTTTTTTTTTTATATGTGACTTGTTTCTCTTTTGCAGCTTTCAGTATTGTCTCTTTGTTTTGTACATTTAGTGTTTTCAGTATGATGTACCATGTAGAGTTTCTTTTCTGGTCCTGTCTGTTTGGTGTTCTATATGCTTCTTGTATTTGTATGGGCATATCTTTAATTTTGGGAAATTTTCTTCCATGATTCTGTTGAAGATCTGGTCCATGCCATTATGTGGGGATTCTTCTTCCTGAATGCCTATGATTCGTAAGTTTGTTCTTTTTATGGTGTCACACAATTCCTGCATATTCCATTCTTGTGATTTCTTAAATTTTCCATAATCTTTGCTTGAGTGTTCTAGTTCGTCCACTTTATCTTCCAGTCTTGATACTCAGTTTTCCATTTATTAATCCTATTTGTGAGGCTTTCTCTTGTCTTTTCTAATTGTCTTACTGAGTGTTTCACTTCCAACTTCATTTCAGCCTACGTAGTCTTCAATATTTCTAGCTCTTTTCTGAATTCATTCAGAAGTTTATCCCTATATCCTTCAGTTCTTTGATTTCTTTGTGTGTTCTTTGAATTCACTGAATTCTTTTATCATGTTTATAATTGTCCTTTTGAGTTCCATGTCCTGCATATTCTCTAGTGCATTCTCATTGTACTCCTCTATAGTACTATTGGTATTTGGTGGGGATAAGTTATTTTGGTTTTTCATGTTATTATTTTTTCTCCATGATTTTGACATTTGAATTTCTTTTGTAGTTTCTGATTCTTATGTGAGACTCAAGTTTGTGAGATTCAAGCCTTCAAGTTTAGGTCTGCTTCTTTTTGTAAACTTTGTATCTTTGTGGTTTACCTTTTGGGCATGAAAAGCTGGTTCCTCTAAGCTTCTGGTTCTCTCTTTTGATTTTTATATTGGAGTGGCCAGATTGCATTTGTCTTCAGGAGTTCCCACAGAGGCCCATGTCAGATGAGGATCAGATGCTGTCAGGTTTTCTCCTAAGGTCTGGATCCCTCCAGCAAAGATTTTGGCCTTGGAAATTTGGGGGGTTGGACTGGCCTGGGAGCCAGGCCCAGGAAAGATGCTGGTCTAGGGCAGCTGGTGGTTGTACCACCCAGAGATGCAAAGGGAGTTTGGGGTGGGAAGAGGCCCCAACGGCTCCTGGGGAATGCACCGAGGAACTGGGTTGGTCTGGATGCACAGGATCAGGTAGAGGAAAGGTGAGCCTCGGGTTCAGGAAACAGGCTGGCAGGTTGTGCAGCTCAGGGAAGCAGAGGGAGGTGAGGGCGGGGCCAGGCTCAGAGGGCTCCTGGGGACCCCAGAAGGAACTGGGTTGGTCTGGATGCAAAGGATCAGGAAGCAGTGGTGGTTCCCCTGGTGTCTGGGGCACCAAGACCAGGAATGGGAGAGGTCCCAGGCTAGGAGAGATGGGTGGGGAGATGGGAGGATGAATGAGGCTGGGGGAGTCAAGGTGGGGGTGGGGGGTGGATCGACTTACCCCAGAGAGAGGCCTGCGGGTTGTGCAGGCCCAGGGAAGCAGAGCTCTTTGCACATTTTTTAACTGGGTTATCCATTTATTTTTGAATTGTCGTGGAGAGTTCTTTACAAATTTGTGAGACAATTACTTTGTCAGTTATATGATTTGCACACAATGTTTTCCTGTCATTTCACTTATGAAGCACAAAAGCTTTTTAATGAAGTCCAACGACTTTTATGAAGTTTGTGGTCATATCAGACTCCACTGTGAAATTTGAGATCTAAATTCATGAAGTTTTATTCGTTTTCTTCTGAATTTTATAGCTCATGTCTTATAGTTAAGTTTTTGACTCATCCTGAATAACTTCTGTATATGGTATGAGGTGCAAGTCCAGCTCATCCTTTTCTGTGACTTTCCAGTTGCCCCACCTTTGTTTAAAACCCATCTCTCCATTGAATGTCCTTGGTGCCTTTATGGAATCAGTTATCATACACTTGGGTTTATTTCTAGTGTGTTGATCTGTGTTTGTTCTTTTATAGTACTCTCTTACCTTTTTGTGGTAAATTCTCAAATTGGGAAATGTGAATCCTAATTTTATTTTCCTTTAAATTATTTTAGCTATTCTAAGTTCCTTGAGATTCTGATTACCTTGAACCTGTAGATCAGTTTGGGAAATTTTACCATCTTAACAATTTCAGTGTGCTTCATAAATGAATGTGGCATGTTTTCATGTTTAGATCTATTTTTTCAATAATGATTTGTACTTTCAGAGTTTATACCCCTTGCCCTTCTGTTATTCTTACATATTTTTGATGGTACTGTAAATACAACTGTTGATTTTGATGTTTTAATTCCAAGTATACAGTAGATGTTTTTTGTATATTAACCTAGTATCCAGCATCCTTGAAGTTAGTTTCCTTTCTTTTTTTGGTGGACTGAACCTAGGATTTTACACAGGCTAGGCAAGTACTCTACTACTGAGCTGCATCCCCAGCCCTGAACTTACTGGTTCTAAAGGATCATAAGTGCATTTTGTAGACTCTTCTATATGTAAGATCATGTAATCCATTCATAATTTTATTATTACTTTCCAAATCCCTTTTCTATTCTAATTACCCTAGCTAGAACATTCAATGCAATATTGGAAGCAGAAATCCCTCTATTGTTCCTAATATTAGGGAGAAAACTAGTCTATCATTGTTTAAGTATGTTCAGCATGTCCCATCCATCTCACCTATGTTCTCAGGAGGGTACCCTTTATCAGATCAAGTTAAGTTCCCTTTATCTTCCTAGCTTGTTGAGTGCTATATTATAAAAAGGTGTTAAGATTTTACAGAAGGCCTTTTCTTCTGTTTTGTTTTTATTTTAATAATATATTACACTGAATGGCTTTCATGTTAGACCAGCTTTCATTCTCATTATAAATCCCTTTCAATTACAGTGGTAATTTGTGTTTCTATGATTTAGTAGTTGAGGAATTTTGTACTTATGAACTGTAATTCTTATTTTTATGTGTTTAAGTGTATTTCCTGCATGTATATAAGTGCACCTGTATTGTACAGTATCCATGGAGGTTAGAAAAGGGTGTCAGATCCCCTGGAACTGGAGTTATGGACATTTGTTAGCCTCCATATGTGTGCTGGGATTTGAACCTGGGTTCTCTGCAGAGTAGACAGTACTATTAACCACTGAGCCATTTCTCTAGCCCATTTTCTATGTACCTTATGCTCAAACACTGCATTTTCTATGTCTCTGATCCTTTACTGCTTTCTTTTGTATTAGGTATTTTTTAATGTAGAAATTTTAGTAAATTTTTTTTGCTATATATGCATGTATGCACACACAAACCTTAATTTATCAAAAGCTGGCTTCAAATTCACACTAATAAAGCTCTAGTGAGCTATACAAGTGTTACTATTCTCTTTTCCTGTTATCCTTTTTTGTGATGTATTGTTTTTTTGTGTGTTCCATTCGTAAGTACTACAAATCTACCATTACTTTATTACTTGATTTAATGATGGTTTTTAAAGGAACTAAGAAAAGGCATGGAGGTATTTATGGATTTTGTTGTAGTAACCTTATTTATCAGGTATCACTTCTGCTTCTTGCATTGGTTCTTTGGATTTGAGCTGCATCTACAGTCACTTGTCTAATACAGCTTTGTTCCATCCACCTCCTTTGTACATGCCAGTAAATATATTTCTGTTGTAGCTCCAAAAAATCACAGACATTTTGTTTTATACTTTTTTTAAATGAAATATGCATTTAACCTTTGGTTATGTAACACTTTACAAGTACTCCTGGCCCTTTTCATGTATATTTGAATTACTTGTTTTCAGCATTTTCTTTCAGCTTTCTTAAAAGGGGATTCAGCTTTTATTTATTCACTTTTGAAAGACAACTTTGCTGGATGCAGTATTGTTTTTTTCTCTATTGTGAATGAGTTACTCCATTGCCACTTGTATAGTTTCTGATAAAAAGTCCTTTTTTATCTTATTGGAGTTTCCCTGTAAAGAAAAGAATTGTTTTTCCTGATGCTTTTTTTGGCTTTAGGCATCTTTACTTTGCTATCTCTGGGTAGGATCTCTTTACTTACTCAACCTAGTTAATTGAGCTTCCTCGGTATATACATTAATATTTCAAAATAAACTTGGATACTTTCAGTTTCTTCTTCTTCCTCAACAGGGTCTTGCTATATAGGCCAGGCTGCCCTCAAACTCTTGCTCCTCTTGCCCCTGACTTTGAGGCTATTTTCCTTTCTTTTCTTTTTCCTGTTCTCAGATAATACACTCTTGATTCAAGTCTGTTAATCTTTTTCTTTTTGCCAGTTTAGATCTACTGATTTCCTCTGCTAGTGAAGTGCATTTCAGTTACTATACTTTTTTACTCTGGGTCTTCACTCTCTTCTTACATTTCAGATTTTCATGAACAGGTGTTTATTTGCAATCTTTAAATTGCTGTTTTTTAGTATAGTTTTCACCACTCTGAGTGGGCAGCAGGTTCACAGATGTGGCTCTCAAGTGCTCTCATGATTTGCAGGTCACAAAAGAAGACAAGTCGTTCCAGAACATCATGCGCTGCTACAGGACTCAGCCACAGGCCCGGAGCCAGGTAACTTACGCTTTCTCTTAAGGCTGAAAATAAAGCTTAGGTCTGTGATGAATTAAAAAAAAAAATTAGCCATAGTCCATTCTGTACCTTTTTTTCCAGGATACACAATTAAGCCTCTAGAGGAATGGCTACTGATCTTTTACATCACTGACATACTTCATGCGAGTTATTTTGAGTTCTCTTTCTTCAAAGGCAGTGGTGTGAAATGTTTAATTCTGAGAATCATGAGGTCGATGCTAATTAAGAAGTTGTTTGGTTTCTATGTCACCTTTCAGTCTGGTTCAGTAAGCATAGTACTAAACTAAGACAATGTTTGAATGAAATTCAAAAATGTTCTATCTTATAATGACTTGATTTTATAGTTGGGTACTATTACTGCTCTGCAGTATTTTAGGCAGTAGTTGGAATTTGAAGTTAGGCTCTGATGTTAGTCCCAGCTGTTAGTTAATGGTAGTTAATAGCTATATGCCCTAGATCAGTTTTGTTTTGTTTGTTGAGATAATGTCTCACTATGTAGCCCAGTTTGGCTTTGAACTTCAACCCTCCTGCCTTGGCCTCTTGAGTGCTTTAATCACAGGCAGGTACCACAAAGCCTACCTAGGTTACAGTTCCTATTCCTGACATTCCCCAAAGACAATCATCACTACATGGATTTTTATGAGAAACAGGTAAATACGTGTCAAGGTCTCCCATCTAGGATGTATTCAATAAATGCTAGTGTCTGTCCACTTCTCCTTCTTTAAAGGTGTATAGAAGTGTTTTGATAAAAGGGAAAAGAAAAAGAAGAAATTCTGGCAGCAGTGACAGCAGAAGCCATCAGAATTCTCCAACAGAACTAAACAAAGACAGAGGTAAGATCTATATGAACTCTAGTTTTTGCCTAAGAAGACTAAGGATTACAAAATTAAAAACTTACAGAAGTCTTCTATTTTGGTTGGGTTGTCTCATTATGTAGCCCTGGCTGGCCTGGAAACTCAGGCTGGCCTTGATCTCAGAGATCCATATGCCTCTGCCTCTAGAGGGCTGGGATTAAAGGCTTGTGCCACCAGCTCAGCTTTATAGAAGTCTTCTACTGGTCAGTTGTCCTTCATTCCATGGCTTTGAGCATATATAGAATAACATATTTCAGATAGGAACTGCCAGCCTGAATTCCACAAAGAGCTTTCCTGTTGATTAGAGTCGTGCTTGCACCTAGCTGGTAGTTGGTACAGGGCTCAGGTTATATAGAAAACTTGGTATAACTAACTTAGTAAGCCTATGGTATGGTTACAGCATGAGAATAAAGTTATTAGTAATCTGAGCTTTGCTCTGTGGTATGAAGACCAAGAGAGCCAGTGGTGGTGGCCTGTGCCCGAAACCTAATTTCTATTGAGTCTAAGGTAGGAACATTGTGAGTTCCAGACCTGCATGGACCCTATAGTAAGACCCAATGTCGGGTGGCTCACAACCACTTATGACTCTAGTTTCAGGAGATCTGGTGCCTCTGGCCTCCATGGGCACTTGCACTCACATACATCACACACAGAGTGAGAGTGAGCAAGAGGGAGAATTCAAAAACACAACAAGTACTGGGCAATAGCTCTGCCTGAAAACCATGTGCTGCACAAAGAGGAGGACCTGACTTGGATCCCTAGTACCCACAAAAAAGAGCTGGAGATGGCAAGCATTTGTAATCCCAGTGCTTGGGAAGAAGATACAAATGGACCCCTGGGGCTTGCTGGCCAGCCAGTTAGTGTAACTGGTGAGCCCCAGATCCCAGCGAGAGACTGTATCTCAAAACACAAGGTGATGGATGACGCCTCCCCCAGGAAAGACCCCTCTGGTCTCTACATACATGTACTCCTGCACACACATCTCTATGTACAAACACACATACAAAACCCTCATTCTTAAGTAACATTGCCTGTTTATTGCTATTAATAAGTAGTGCACATAGCTGTTCTTTTTCCTAGTGAAGTTTTTTAAAAGCAATACATCCTAGCACTGTTTGTTCTCTTGGCTGCAGCCAGTAGAGACTCCAGTCCGGTCATGAGGTCAAACAGCACCTTACCAGTTCCACAGCCAAGCAGTGCCCCTCCTACACCAACTCAGCTCACAGGTGCCAACAGTGACATCGAAGAGGAGGAGAGAGGAGACCTCATTCAATTCTACAACAACATCTACATAAAACAACTTCAAACATTTGCCATGAAGTATTCACAGGCAAACGTAGTAAGTGTGACAGGGATTATTTCCTGCTTCTTTACTTCTGAGGGATAAGCAATCATTTGTTTGACCTTTTCCACATATAAGCCAGATTTACAAATAACTGTTTTATTAAATAAAACTTAGGAAGTCTGTAACAAGTAATTTGCCTAATCAACATAATTTCTATTGATGTTAAGCACTAAGAATAAGACTATAAGGGATTACCTACATATAGCAGAACGAGACAGCAGCTACATGAGTTTAAAGTGTTTAACATTTTACAATGATGACCCTGAAAAATGACTTCACTTTCTCTTTTTGTCACCTCATATATTAAATGAATATAGTAGCAGTTACTAGTTTATTGGGGTGTGAAGATTCAATGATGTAATACATAAAAAATGCTTGACATAGTGACAACAAACTAAGCATTTAAAAATGTTTGCTATTAATGAGTTTCTTTAGGTTTGATTGTTGCTAATGTATCACACTGAAAAGCCTACTGGTTTATTATACCTCTTAATTCAATAAAAAACAAGGACCTTCAATAACCATACCTGGCTAGAAGTTTTTTTCTCAGAATTACTGATTTTGTTTTCAACAGATGGATGCTCCTCCCCTCTCTCCCTATCCATTTGTGAGAACAGGCTCCCCTCGCCGAATACAGCTGTCCCAAAATCATCCTATCTACATTTCTCCACATAAAAATGAAGCAATGCTTTCTCCTCGAGAGAAGATTTTTTACTACTTCAGCAACAGTCCATCAAAGGTAAGATTTGACATAAACCTTGGCTTTTACTAACCCCAAATTTTAGCTTTAGGATGCTAGAAAAAGTTTCTGCTAAGACTAGGCACTTACTAGAGTGATGGGAACTGCCAGCCAGCAAGTCACAATGAGCAAAGTCCAGGGTTGACCTAAATGACTCATGAGAACTTGAGGGTTGGAAACAGTAGAACTCCACTTATTTTCTCTCTTTTCCTCTTTGTACATTTTGAACATTTGCTATAAATCGAGATTTGTGGATTTTCTTCATTTGTAAAATTTAATTTTTCTATGTTTCTGTCGGAAATAGAAAACTTGTATCCCAAACTGGTCACTGACCCTTATTTCTGCAACAGGCAATGTTTCTGTCTTCTGGACTCTCTGAGACAAGAACGGAGTGCTCAGTGTGATACAAGTGTGTGATAGGTGTATGTGGCAGCATCTGCCTCAATCTGAGAGCAGGGCAACTTGAGGCTTAATGGTGAAGAGTTATAAAGCTTCTGAGATGTGGTAGTTCATCCAGGGAGCAGAGAAGAAGAAAGTAATGTCCTCAAGGCAAAAGGCTAGCTCACTGAGAATCACAGAAAATAGATGTAGGTGGGTTAGGTGGAGAAATCAAGAGCCATGCAAGCCAAATGCAATGTGTGCTGTCTTATGAGGGGATACTGCTTAGGAAAATACTATTACAAAGGGCAGGGCTGGGATCTGATATCATACCTGAATGCCTGAAGTCCTTTGGCCTCCACACACATGCATGCACACTCACTTTATAAGGTAACATACACCACTGCTTGTCTAACCACAGAATTAAAAAAAAGACCCTCTAAACTTAAAAATGTGTAGGTATAGACAAAGGAGATGAACTGGAACCACAATACTCAATTCCAAAGAAAGTAAAAAAAGAGAAAAAAGGCAGGAATATATGGGAAAACTGTAAATAGCAATTAAATTTAAGTGGTCTAGGGGGCTGGAGAGATGGCTCAGTGGTTAAGAGCACTGGCTGCTCTTGCAGAGGACCCAGGTTTGAATCCCAGCACCCACATGGCAGCTAACATCTGCCTGTAACTCTAGCTCTAGGGCCTCCAATACCCACTTCTGATCTCCATAGACAATGCACAAAACAGGTGCACTTACATAATGCAGAGAGTACACTCATACACATAAAATAAATGTGGGTTTTTTTGGTCTTTTTGAGACAGGGTCTCCCTGTAGCCCCAGCTGGCCTGGAACTCACTATGTAGACCAGGCTGACCTTGAACTCACAGATATCCACCTGGCTCTGCCTCCCAAGTGCTGGGATTAAAGACGTGTACCACCATGCCCGGCAAAATAATATATTTTAAAATTTTAAGTGGTCTAAATATACAATTGAAAGAAATTGTTAAAAGGGCAAAAAAGACCAGACTACATACATATAAGTAACCTGCTTCAAATGTGAAGACAGTTTAAAAGATAACCCAAATGTTTAGTAGTTGATAAATAAAATATGTATATTTATACAATGGAAAGAAATGGCTCTAAAAAGGAATGGAATAAGAGTCAATCTTCAGTAGAGATGGGCCTTGAAAACATTAAGTGCAAGAAGTTACTCATAAAAGACTACATATGATTCTACTTAAGTGAAATGAGCAAAGAAGTAGAAGCAGAAAGTAGATTAGTGATTGCCTAGGAGAGAATAGTTTCTGCTAATGAGCAAGATTTCTTTGAAAGCAATTAAAATTGACTGTGGACATGGTTGCACAACTCTGGAACATGTAAACAACACTGGAGTTATATACTTTAAACTGGTTAACTATCAGTATGTGGATTAAGGATGTTATGTGTTAAAGGATGGAAAAAACATTTCCATGCTAACACTAATAGTTAAAGAAAACTAGAGTAGCTGTGTAACTAGACTTCACAGCAAAGAATATCAGTGATAAAGAGATTCATTGGACTCTCAGAAAAGCAAATGCCTATATGAGGCTTTAGATTCAATTCTGAGAAGGAAAGTGGTGGGGGGTGCGCGGTGCTCTTAGTTGATGCTCAGAGATCTATGATCTATGTTAATTCTGTCAACATAATTGATAGAATAAATAGGTAGAGAACATAAATGAAGATATAAAAGATGTGAACATCATCGAGCAAACTGACCTGTACAGGATACTCCTACAGCATCAATTGCACATGGGATGGTTTTAGAAACATAAACTGCACTCTAAGACAGGTCTTAGTACAGTGCTGAGGATCAAACCCAGTGCTTTGTCCATGCTACATAAGTGTTCTACCATTGAGTTACACCCCCCATATTCTCGATAAATTAAAGGATTCAAAGAATGTATTTTTTGTGGTCATAATGGCACTAAATCAGAAATCATTAATAAGAATGAGATCTGTAAAATCCCCCAATTTTTGGAAGCTAAATATCAGGTTTCTGTGGATCAAAGAGAAACTAAAAGTGTTCTGGAGTAATGAGAACCTGAAATATTAACATTTGTAGACTGCAGCTGAAGCAGTACTAGCAGAAATTTTATATCACTCAACATTTCTAAATGACAAATTGCCAGTTTAAAGGGCTAAGGATTAACTTTCTAATACCGTGCTCTGCAGAAGACATGGTCCGATTTTGTGCAGGACCTACACTAGTAAGACTTAAGACATAGCCTCAGTAGCCCAGTATCTGTTGAAAAAATATTTCTAGTTTGTTTTTGAGACAGGAGATTACACTATGTAGTCCAGGTTGGCTCAAACTCCTGCCAGACTTCCAGCCTTAGCCGCCTAAGTGCTGGGATTACAGACATGAGCTACCATGCCAGGCTTAAATTTTTACTTTAAAAATCTCTTGAGCCAGGCGTGTTTACAAAGGCCTTTGATCCCAGCACTCTGGAGGCAGAGGCAGGTGGATCTCTGAGTTCAAGGTCAGCCTGGTCTACAAATCGAGTTCCAGGCCAGCTGATGCTACAGGGAGACCCTGTCTCAAAAAGACACAAAGAAACAAACAAAAAAACCTCAAATAACACTGTAGCTACAGAAGGCTTTACTGGTGAATTCCATAAGGAAGAAATAATGTCGGTTCTACATTAACTATCAAAAAAAAAAAGTAGAGATAAATTATTTTGTAGTTCAAGGAAAACATTTGATAAACTCCAACATTCATCCAGGTCAGAATTCTCAAAGAAATGGTTTAATGCAGATTTGCCAAAATATTTGCAGATCACATCATCCCTAATATTGAGAGACTGAATGCCTACTTCCCCTTAATATCAGAAGTAAGACAGGGATATCCACTCTCACTTCTGCTCAGCCTGGGTCTGCACATCCTGCCACGTGCAACAAGGCACTATAAAGAAGGCATACTTGGACTGTGTATAGAACACCCCAAAGAAGCTACAGAATGTTACTGTGGTAGCAAGATTGGGATAGCCATGCAACTGATATGCAAAAGTAAGTATTTATGCTACTAATGAAGAACCTGAAGTAAAACCATTTTTAAACAACATTAGTAGCATTCAAAATAAATAGGAATGAGTTTTTAAACTACAAAATCTTATTGGATGAAATTAAAGCCCAAGGAAAAGGGAGAAATGTCATATTCATGAACTAGAAAACAATCGGTTTTCTTCCACTTTATAAGCTTCTAACTTCAGCCAAAATGCCAGCAGAATTATTTGCATAAAGTAACCAATTCTAAAATTTATGTCAAACGGCAGAGGAACTAAAATAATACAACTTTGCAAATGTCAATTTCAGGGCTTATATTTGTGTTGCTTTGAGCACAGGCGCAGACAATGGAACACCCAGGAGCAGGCCATGTATACGCGTGAACTGATTTTTTCATAAGTATGCAGTGGCAATTTGTAGAGAATAGTTATTTCAACAGATGGTGCTGGAACAAGTGGCAATCTGCACACCATAGTAGTAAACTTACACCCATACCTTGCACCACATGTAAAAATTAATTTAATGAATCAGAAATAAACAAAATCTTGGTGGACATGTGTTATGGATTGCTCATGTACAACATCAAAATTTCAATCCATGAATATTACATTAAAACTAAGAATTTATGCTCTTTAAAAGACAGTTAGGCAAATGAACAAAAGGCTGGGGAAAAAATACTGAGACATCCTATTTCTGATAAAGGATTTGTGTGTGTCTATACTAAAAAAAAAAAAAAAAAAATCTTCAAAATCCAATGGGAAAACAGCACCAAATGTACAAGTTCTGGCAATGATGCGCAGTAACTAGAACTCATACACTGCTGGAAAGACGGTATAGCCATGCTGTACACCTGGGCAGTTTCTTCTCAATCTGAATTCATCTTTACATACATCACTAATCTTACTCCTATGTATCTAGTGAAATGACAATTTATGTCATACAAAAACATGAATGAATATTTGCAGTAATTTTATTCCTAGTCACTGAAAAGTTGAAAGAAAAAAAAAAACAACCAAAATGTATTTCATCTGATTAATGGATAAACCTGCAATTCAATGAAATGATACAGTAAAAAACAGCACTCAGGAAGTGGTAGAAAGAGCCTATTTCAGATCAGGGCAGCTTGGGCTACACAGCAAAACCCTGTCTCATACCTAAACCTCACCAAACCCCAAAGCCCATCACACCCTAAATCAATCCAAATAGCAAGTCAAATCAGAACAGAAATTACTAGCAAACTCAATAGCATGGATGAGCTCCAGGGCATTCACAAATAAGCAAAACAACTAGAACTAGTTGCTTATTACAGGATTCCATTTCTCCAGCACTCCAAAGACAACAAACTATAGAACAGGTAACACCAGTGGGTACTTTGGGCTGGGGGAGAGAATAATGGGGCATAAGGGAATTTTTTGGAGAAAAGGAAATGCTATATTTTTGTGGTGTTTACACAAGTAGGTATGTACCTAAATATACAGAACTATACATTTTACTGTATATAAATCTGAACGGAAAAGAGGAAATCTATACTGTGTATGAAAAAAGGACATCTGTGGTTTTAATCCTACTTCTACAGTATCACCACCAGGGGAAATTTGGAGTTTCTCCACTAAATGATAGAAACTGTTAAGACTGCTGGGGCTGAGGAGATAGCTCAGTCAGTAAAGTGCTCTAGAACCCATGTTTGTTGTTTTTTTAATTTAAAATTTTTTTTATTTTATGTGTATGAGTGTATTTCCTGCATTTAGGTAAGTGCACCTGTGTCGTGCAATGCCCACAGAGGTCAGAAGAGGCTGCTGGATCCCCTGGGACTGGAGTTAACACTTGTTAGCTGCCATGTGGGTGCTGGGATTCAAAATTGGGTCTTCTGCAAGAACAACCAGTGTTCTTAACTGCTGAGCCATCTCTCCAGCCCATTTTTTTATTTTTTGGTCTTTTTGAGACAGGGTCTCCCTGTAATCCCAGCTGGCCTGGAACTCACTATGTAGACCAGGCTGGCCTTGAACTCACAGAGATCCACCTGCCTCTGCCTCCTGAATGCTGGGATTAAAGGCGTGCGCCACCACACCTGGCCTGTTTTTTAATTTTTAAAAATTTATTTTTATGTGTAGGAGTTTTCTGCCTGCATGTTATGTAAGTGCACCACATGCATGCAATGCCCAGGGAGCACAGAAGAGGGCACTGGATCTCTGAACTGTAGTAACAGTTGTCAGCTGTCACGTGGGTATAAGAAAGTGAACCTGGGTCCTCTGCAAAAGCAGCCAGTACTCTTTAAGTGCTGAGCCATCTCTCCAGCCCTCTGAACCCATGTTTAAAAACAAATAAATGGGAGAAGTAATGTGTGTGTGATCCTAGCAGTGGAGAGGTGGAGACAGGCAGTTCCGTGGACCTAGCTGGCTAGTCAGCCTAGCCTACTTTGTGAGTTCCAGGCCAGTGAGAGACGATATATCAAAAACAAAAGAAAAAAGGTGGACAATCTGAGCAACACTCGAGATTGTCCCCTGGCCTCTGCATATACACATACACCATTAAGACTGTTGATGGAGGGGGCTGGAGAGATGGCTCAGCACTTAAGAGCACTGACTGCTCTTGCAGAGGACCTGGGTTTGGTTCCCAACACCCACATGGTGGTTAACAACTGTCCATAACTCCAGTTCCAGGGCATCTGATGCCTTCTTCTAACTCTGCGGGCACTGCACAACATGAGTGCACAAACACAACATGCAGGCAATACATTCATACACATAAATAAATGTTTAAAAGGACTGTTGATGGAGCCTGGTGTGGTGGTGCATGCCTTTAATTCCAGCACTTGGGAGGCAGAGGCCGGCAGATCTCTGAGATAGAGGCCAGCCTGGTCTTATATAGCAAGTTCCAGGTCATCATCTGGGACAGGGAGACCCTGTCTTAAAAAATCAAAAAAAAAAAAAAAAAAAAAAAAAAAAGAAAAAAAAAAAAAAAAAAAAAAAAAAAAAAAAAAAAAAAAAAAAAAAAAAAGGCAAGGGGCCCCCGTTTTTTTATATGAAAATGTCCAGGGAAACAATGGGAAAGGGGAGCCCCTTTTTAAAAAAAAAAAAAAAAAAAAAAAAAAAAAAAAAAAGGCAGACAAGATCAAGAAAAACTAGTACAAAGTAAGTAGCTTGGCTCTACAGACAGCCTAACATGTTCACTCCAAGGAGCAAAGAAAACTGCCAAATATCATAGTTATATGAGGACTTACTCTTAGTGGATTGGTACAGCTTGTTGAAGAATCAATTATAGTACTGTTTATGTTCTTTAAAAGTATAGTATAAAGGGGCTGGAGAGATAGCTCAGTGGTTAAGAGCACTGGTTGTTCTTACAGAGGACCTGGGTTGGGTTCCCAGCACTCAATGGTGGCTAACAACCATCTCAAACTTCAGTCCCAAGGGATCTGACCCCCTTTCAGGCCTCCATGGGCTCTGCATGTACTTATATACATGCATGCAAAACACCATACATATAAAATAAAAATAAATATATTTTTCAAAAAACAAAAAGTAATTAGGAGGAAATAATAATTAGTGGGGTTTAGCCAATGATAGAGATGTACTATAAAATACTATATAGAAGTTAAATAGAGCCACACGCACAAACCAGCCCTGATTTATACAGTGGAATAGCAGTAGGTACCCTGGAGACTGGAGGAGAATAAAGAAGTTTCATGTTGGTGACAAGGCTCAGCAGGTAAAGACACCTGCCACCAAGCTCGAGGACCCGAGTTTGACCCCCAAGACCCACACAGCAGGCGTGAGCTTACTCCTGCATGTTGTCTTCTGATCTTTATCTGGACCTGCACACAAGACAATAAATAAGAGGCCAGGTGTATTTTCTATGAAATTGCTTTAGAATAAACATTTGAGGGCTAGCAAGAGGACTCAGCGGGTAAAAACACTTGCCTCACAAGCCTGGTGACTTGGGTTTCCTATCTGGAACTCACATAAAGGTGGAAGGAACAAGCCACTGATATCCACATGTACGCTGTGGAATACATATCCCTCCCCACACAAAAATTTTTTTAATTGTATGTTTAAACTGTTAAATGCACATTGTATAAATGAATTATGTACAAACTACCTTGTATTGTATACATTTGTATGTACATAATAGTATTATCACAATGTACTAATGTATTAATTACAATGTATTATGTACATTTGATTAATTGTACAATTAATGCATAATGTATTAATGTGCTATGTGTCTTACAGAACCTAGCCATACATTGTAGAGTAACTTATTTTATAGTTTATGCAATATTTAATTAACGTAGTCAATGAAAAATATAAGGAGTATTCAGGTGAGCAGGAAACCTATAGAGATAGCAAATGCAGACTAGACTTCTTTTAGGAATAAAAAGGTTCAAAGTACACTTGCTTAGTATGGTTAAGGTTTTCGAAAATACATAGCAAGGTACCAGAAAATAGCATGTGAACAAACTTTGAGGCGCTCAAGAAACAATGATGCTACAGAAGAGATTTTAGTCTTGCATTCTGGTGATGTCTTTCTTCACTGAGTTGCTCACAGAACATGGAGGAAAATTTTAGTAACTTCTCAATTTTCTCAAGAATAGCATTAGTCATTATACACCCAGAGGTTGCTAATTCATTACATGTAAATGCCTTAGGGAACTAAAGCTTATTTCTCTAGTGAAATTCTAGTGGAGAAGGACATCTAGAAAATGAATGACATCTAACCGGGCCTGGTGGCTACTTGGGAGACCAAGGTGGGAAGATCTAATTTCAAGTCCTGCTTGGGATACAAAGTGAGTTCAAAGCTAACCTCGCCAATTAGCAAGACCCTGTCTGGAAATGAAAAATAAGCCAAGTGTGGTGGCTCACATCTGTAATCTCAGCATGCAAGACTGACACAGGAGGACTGCCATAAGTTTGAGGCCAACCTGCGTTATAAGGCAAGTTCCAGATCAGCCTAGGCTGACAATGACATCCTGTCTCAAAAATACAAGAAAAAAGAAAAAGGGCTTGAGACAGGGTCTTGCAGTGTAATCCTGACTGACCTGGGACTTGATGTACAGACCAGGCTGGTCTTGAGCCTGCAGCAATCCTCCTGTCTCTACCTCCTGAATGCTGAGATTACAAGTGTGAGCCACTAAACTTGCTGAGGTCAGTTATTTAAGTGGATATGGGGCCACTGAGATGGCTCAGTGGGTGGGAACCCTTGCTATGTAAGCCTGGCAACCTGAGTTTGATCCTTAGAATCCATGTAAAGGTGGAAATGAACTAAATCTACAAAGTTTTTTTTTCCCTCTGACATCAACACATATACCATGGCACATGCACTCACATACAAACATTGTGCACATACACACAACAAAATTTAAAATTTGATGATTAAACGTGGCCTAAAAGTATAGTCACCTAACACTATCATGAAAACAAAAACAAGTTGATGAACTTGTGTTCATTGTAAATATGTGTACACTGTATCAAAATCATCAATGAATCCTATTAAAAATGGAAATACTGGGTGCTACCCAGAGAGTCATGAGTTTCTGCAGACCAGAAGTGAAGTTAGTAGGATGTATCATTTAGGCTTTCTTTTCTCTATAAAGATGTTCAAATTCTTAAACTGCTTATTCATTTGAGATTCCTTAACTTAATACTGAGCAATGTGCATTAGCATTTTGAAGTTTTTATATCTGTCTTTTCCTGACCACAGAAACTGAGAGAAATTAACAGTATGATACGGACAGGAGAGACTCCAACTAAAAAGAGAGGGATTCTTTTGGATGATGGAAGCGAATCACCTGCAAAAAGAATTTGCCCAGAAAATCATTCGGCTTTATTACGTCGTCTCCAAGATGTAGCTAATGACCGAGGTTCCCATTGAGGTTAGTCTCCCGTATGGAAACTGTCTTTTCACGAACTGTTTCACAGCAGCATTTAAAGCATACTGGATTATGGAGCCTTGTTCCTTAATCCAACAATTAATTAGAGCCTGGCAGAAAAAAGAAGGTTCTGGCTGGGCAGGGTGGCACCTGCCTATAATCCCAGCACCCAAGAGAATCAGGAATTTAAGGCTAGCCTTCGGTAATGAGACCCTGACTCAAAAACAAAACAAAAAGTGGAAGGGACTTCAAGGTGAGAAATCAGACTTACTCCTTCCAGTATCCTTAGGACATTTTTATTCATCCCAATTGCCTTTCCCCTATGATTTAATGCTAACCTTCAACATTTCTTAGAATCCAAACGTGGGATTTTTAACACTGGTATACTTTTACAAGTACTGCAGAAAACAAGATGTCATATATAAAAAGCCTCTGTTGACATGTTTCAGCAGAGGAAATTAATTTTAAATTAATTTCTACCTGCATATGGTCAGCTCCAGTCCTTACAAAAAGCAACACAAAACTTAGGTATTTTTGTCCTAAAACAGATGGAAGGGAGTATAATAAGACTTTCAGTCACTAGCCTAAGGTTCCTGTTCCTTTTGTGCACTTGTCCCCTTTCCCAGTAGGTGTGGCAAAGTGTGAAAGTTGTGCAATATTTGAATGGACCTGTATAAGTGGTGGCACTTTAAGGCTGTAAAATGCATGACTCTGTAACCCAGATTTGCTGTATATCTATGATGGCACTTTCTACAGTGTAAACTTATTAGGTATAAGATTTCTAGGTTAAGCAGCCAACATTTTCTTTAATGCTTTTATACTTTTTAAGAGACTGTTAATGCCTTAGTAGCTACCTTTTGGGCATGTGTAGACTTCTCCAGTTTATGGTGGTAATGTTACATAGTGATCAGCTAGCTAAGCAAGATTTTAAAATCAAGTCAAATTGAGGGCATTGATTTGAAAAATTATGACTGCTTCCTTTAGAAGTATCTTTGGGTGTATTCCTGGAAGTTAAAAAAATATGTTGGAGAATTTAGGTTTTTATTAGTACATAGTACCATTATACAAATTAGAAAAATATTTAACAGCTGTTGAATTATCTACATATATCTTTATTAATCATTATTGTTCCAGTAGTTTTAACGTTGAATTAATAATCTTATTAGGGAGAAAATTTAATTGTAAATTGAATCATAAACAAAGTTACTAGGTAACTTCATATTGCTCTAAAAGACATAATAGAATTTATACTATTCAATTAGAATAGTGTTCTGAAAAAATATTTATAAAACCTGATACTGCTACTGTAATTTTATATGAAAATAAGTGTATTTTTCAATAAAGCAATTTATAAATTAGTCTGTTTAGTTATATTGAAAAATTATTTAGTGTCCTGTATAAATGACAAAAAACAATCATTTATTGATTTATTTTATCTCTACTAAACACATTAGTCATTCATCATTTAAATATCTGACTTCATTAGAAACAGTTTTAACACTTTTTCTCCCTCCTGCCATAAAAATACAGTGATTTGCTTTTTTTAAAAAAAAACAAGTAGGAACAAGCATTCTGGTTTCCTGCTACTTTTCTGATGTTTCTCAGAGATAGCAGTTATAGATCTGTAAGACAGTAGGCTGAAATGAAGTTCAGACAATCTTCCACTTCAAAGTGCTGCGCTCCTGAACCTGCTCTCTACACCCTTCTTCTCCATAGCCCAACATATGTACAACTGAAACCACCAACCAGCAAACTGTTAAGTAGTGCTAATCTCACTCCATTCTATTAAGTAAATGCAACTTACCTCTAGTAGTGTATTCAGAAAAATACTTAAAACCTCAAGGTCCCCAATAATTTGGAGTACTGAACTAGATAACCACCCTGACACTTCTGACAGAAGTAAAGCATTACTTGATGAGGTTTCCACAACCTGCTGTTAGAACCTACGCATACACGACAACACTGATAACCAGTTACTGTTCACGCAGTTTACACTTCAGGCAGTCCTTCGCCATTAGTCAGCTTTAACTAGGCCAGAGTCCAGCAGGAAAGTGCATGGTGCACCAGATCACCATCTCTTAAGTTGCTACTGTTTTCTCTTCTTTACTGAAAGGCTGTACTGAGCCAGGCTTTACCCATGACAGGCCAGCAACATGAACACTTTTATTGTGCTGTTCATCAGGCTTCTTCTAGGCACAATCAAAAACAGAGATTAAAAAAAAAAAAAAAACTGATGAGGGGAAAATTCAGCACCATACTAATGAGTTTCCCCACATTGAGCTGTAACTAGTGGAAGATACTGTGGACAAGGAACAGGGAGAGCCATTTCAAAGGTGACTGTCTACTTACTTTCTGAGTCAGCATCTTCTCTCTGGCTTCATCATGTACAGAAGGGTTCCATGGAGAAAAGCTTCAAGGGCAGAAAAATATTAAAAATAGTATGTGGGTTTCTAAATGTGTACAGCATTCATTTTTCAATCAAGACAATTCTAATAAAGCTTACAAAGAATATGTTTAAAGAGTAATCTTTAACCAGCTGCCAACACACATGCTGTTGTCTAAAGGAAGTTTTCACCTGACAGCTATCTTTATTTCTTATACATGGATTTATCCCTTCAAACCTCAGATCATCCTGAAATACTACTATCTAAAGATGAAGAGACCAAGGCACAGTAAAACAAGTAACTGCTTTGGATCACCACAAATTAAAAAGGCACAGAAGCCAACCAGTCCATCAGCTGAGCCCATACTCAACCAACACATGATACTGCCTTCCCAACAGTACTAATGTTACCACAGAACAAAATCACCCATCTCTAAATCTTCAAACTCCTTCACAAGTTTTCCCACAATCAAATGAGTTACAGGAACCCTCCTTTTCTTCTTTTTTTTTTTTTTTTTTCGTTTTTGAGACGGGGTTTTCCTGTAGCCCCAGCTGGCCTGGAACTCAATATGTAGACCAGGCTGGCCTTGGACTCACAGAGCTCCCTCTGCCTCTGCCTCCCAAGTGCTGGGACTAAAGGCGTGTGCCACCATGCCCAGCTCAAACCCTCTATTCTTAACATTCCACACTTTCTCTTCACCAAATCTAAAGGGAAGAACAGTTTAAAGGGTGGGGGGGGCACATCAGCTAACACTGCTTTCTGCAAAGTCCTCACAGGGGAATG
The DNA here is from genome assembly GCF_000622305.1 of Nannospalax galili. Lineage (NCBI taxonomy): Eukaryota > Metazoa > Chordata > Mammalia > Rodentia > Spalacidae > Nannospalax > Nannospalax galili. The sequence goes on from NW_008335435.1 coordinate 571,302, forward strand.
AATAAGCACTTTACAAGGATTCTCAGGTATAGTGTTACTGGCACAGTGTAAGCAACATAAAGACTTTTGTTTAAGGCCAAGCGCTCAAGTGGCATCAGAAATTGAGTAATCAAAAGATAAGCGCTCTAGGCTAATACATATGATCCTTCTAATGCCTCATTCTGAGACCACCTGTAAAATGGAAGTGTAAGGCAAAGCCCCACTCACCTAATTGCATAGGGGTCTTCTATTTTCGGTTGGTCAAACAAACGAGCAGTACATACTTTAACACTGTCGACCACTTTACTTTTAAAAAGCTGCACATCTTTTTCATACCTATGTTAAAAGTTTTAAAAAAATTACCAATTTAACCTCCTTAGCCACATTTTGAAATTTATCTTAAAGTAAAAGCCACATACAGTACTGCAGCCTCTGGGTTGAGGGGGCTTGTTGTGTCGATCTTGTAGAAAACTCTCCTTGCGTACATTAACACCTGCCATATATGATTATGGTTCCGCCTGCAGAGAAGAAGCATGGTTACTGAGGCCTGTTCCTGTTGTCTGTATAACTGGAAGAAATGCTGATACACTAACCTCCATTTTGCAAATGTTCTCTTCACATCTAGTTCACCTGAGGTGGGATCAACTAGTGGGTGAAAGACTGGAATATCAAACACCAAGCGCTGTATGTAAAGAGAGACAGCCTTTAATAGTTAGTAGATCCTAGAGAGAAAGTTCAGGATAACATGGCTATCAGAGTCATATCAGCCTCAAGGGTCCTCAACCATTATAACCATTTTTCTGTAGCTAACGGCAATGGGGGGAGGGAGTTACTGCAACATGGCCATCACCAGTCACACAGTGAGTGGTGTAGTACCACCCCCAGTTTCACATACACTCTGAGTAAAGAAAAGATGAACTTGGTAGGTAGAAGATGCCATGACCAAAGAGGTAACAAAGCACCAAACACTCATGAAAGGCTATAGGGAGACATGTATCTGAGGAAACTGACATCATTACAAGATTTAGGTCAGGAGAAGAACCAAGAAATCTGTAAGCCACAGTTCCCCATCAGTGAATGCACTCTGCACATAGGCTCAACTGTGTGTCCTACTTACTGGACAGTCGCCATCCGGATAATTATCAGGAATATAAACTGTAAACTTGAACACGCCATCCTGATAAAGCCCATGCCGTATGAATATTACTCCAAACCACACTGCAGGGAAAAATAAACACGCTGAAGTCCCATCTGTCTCAGAGGAACGAACCATGCCATATAAAAATGAAGATTGGATCCATATCTTACTTAATGCAGAGCGGTAAGATGGCTGTATATAGACACCTGGTAACTTCTGCTTCACAACCAGGGTACTAAAACAAAAGCAGTACAATAATTAGCTGGTAGATGTCAATGACACATACAGGTCACGCCACCCCACGTTCATTTCCTGAGACAAGGCATGATACCTCGAGGGGCAGCTGGTGCCTAAACTATACAAGTCAAGTCATCCTGATCTCTTACCTGACCCTGACCCAACTCTAAGCATCGCCCTGATGGACCACCCATATACCGGCTTCAAAAGCAGCCCACAGACAAACTTGACAGCCAAACAGGAGACACAAAGAACCACATTTTACTCCCAGAAACTGATAATTTGAGGCCATTAAAGGAGGTAAATGTAAAGCTACTGCTTTTACCAATACAAATTCTAGAGCTCACACATTAAAAATGTAATATTTTCCTTTTGGGCTTCAGTATGCTACATTTATACTACGAAATTACAAAGTGCTTTTAAGTGCAACCTTAGGCACTAGGCTATGCTAAGAGTCTGCAGAGTCAACATCACTTTGCTGTCCTTTTGAGTTTGCCTCACTAGCCACGTGTAGGCAGTGTTTAGATGTGTGGTGTTGTGGAGGCATCATGTGAACTCCCATATGCATTCTGTTCCTCAACATCTCCTAAATCAAATTCTGTGGGCCGCCTTAGAGTGAGCAACTGGTGCATGTCAACACAAGGAAAGCTAAGTATCATGAAGAAAGGCTTTACTGGTTTTTCTGGGACCTAGTTACCCATAGGCAGCTGTTCGCTGCAGCTGCAGTTATGACCTTGAAAAGAGCAATGTTGACCAAGATACTTTAAACGTATTCACCTGTAAATCCTGGTATGTACTGAGAAAGTTTATGGAGCCTTGTTTTTATTACCTAAGTGCCATAACATTTACTTTTAAGCATTTTCTAAGTTATCTATGTACCCCAGGCTGGCCTCAAACTTGTGGCAGATTCTTCGACTTCAGCCTGAGTGCTGGGACCATACCTGGTAGATTACCTTTTTAAATCACTAAAATTTAGCATGCCTATAGAAGTAAGTCAAACTTCAGTTAGTATGGTTTGCAAGAGAAGGCAGTTTTTTGTTGAACACACAGCAGACATGATTATCACAATCAGAGCCTGTTCACCTCACTGCTCAGCCTCAAAATACAAGGCATCCATTATAGAGCGGAAGGGACCATGCCTACCCAGTCATACCCAGCCAAGTTACACTGTGGCCTCATTCCCTCTAACCATTGCATCACTAGTACACTGGGAGGAGGGATCAGGATGCTTTGAAAATAACTGTCTATACAGAGGAATTTTAAATGATGGAAATTAGGAATTTTCCAGACTTTCTATCCCTTCAAAAAATGATCCAAACAAATGCTTTCTGAATCTCTGTGGTACTGAAGCCCTCATGTGTGCCAGCCTGTTCTGTCACTACTAGTGCTCTATAGTACAGTGCTCTGTTCCTGCTCTCCTTAGGCAGATGCAACTTCAGTGCAAGGGTGGACTTCTGTGATAAGTTATGGAGCCCAAAGCTTTCACTCCCTCTACAGGGCTTTGGAGGGGTCATACCAGTAAGTCAAATCCCTTCTAATAACAGACTAGACCTTCAAACACAAAACAGCTTGAATAAGTATTCTTAGGGCTCGTGAAATGGCTTGTGAAATGGCTCAAGCAAGGTGCCTGCCACCAAGCCCAATGACCTCAGTTCGATTCCCAAGACTCATGTAGGAGAGAACTAACTCCCCCAAGATGTTCTCTGACCTCCACACACAGGCTGCTGTGTGTGGAAGCATGTAACCCCACAAGCAAAAATGTAATTTAAAAACATTTTTTTAAGGCCGGGTGTGGTGGCGCACGCCTTTAATCCCAGCACTCAGGAGGCAGAGGCAGGTGGCTCTCTGTGAGTTCAAGGCCAGCCTGGTCTTCATAGTGAGTTCCAGGACAGCTGGGGCTACAGGGAGACCCTGTCCCAAAAAGACCAAAACCAAACAAACTTTAGAGTTTCCCCCTCAAGTCAGTACTTGCACTCCTTTACCTGCTGACAGTCTGCCTTCCTAACTGGTTCCTTTTGAAACCATTCTTTTGTCAGGGTACTTTCTAAAAGGTGGGAACTAAAATGGAACCCAAACTTCCTAATGGGCATGACCCAAAAGACTGCTACCCAGCCACAGCCCACCCTCCACAGAAGCCTCTTCAGGTGAAATGCTCCCAGGGAACCAGCATTAAGTTACCAGGTTCCTGTCTACTGTATGTTCTCCACAACTGTTAGGGTCCTTCCTGCTCTCCAAAACAGAGTAAGACTGGAACAAGCGTGAGCTTCAGAATTAATTTATGAGCCTATACAGAGAGATTTCACTTTTCACCCTCAAGGCTCATTCATAACTGAACCAAACAATCTGTTAAGAACTTACAATTCTGCGAGAAGCGAGTACTCCAGGTAAAAGGGTCCATAAGAAGCATGTGTGCCATTTGTTGACTGCGTTGCTGGGGCAGGAGATGTAGGTTTTGTTATGGGCAAAGCATTTTTGGGAATAGAAGGGAGCTGTTTTTTTGGTGCAGTTCGTGGAGGACTGGTTTTCACCTCCCCTGTTAGTGTCTTCTCTTCACCATCTGATCGCTATTTAGGATGAAATTGTGAGAATTTATGACAACTCTTAAATCACAGAGTACATTATTAGTTCCATTCTATCTTTTAAGCTAGAATTACTTTTATATAGAAATTCTAACACCATGGTCAAGATGCCTTGAAAGTCATCATAGGCAGGTCATATAAGGAGCAAACAAGACTGAAGTAGGACTAAAGCAGTTGGAAACTCATTAGTGGCATTCTATATGAAAACACAGCCAGTATTTTCACAAGCAAACAGAAACATTCTCCTAGTAGCCTCAAGAAGCAAGGGGTTACAAAGTCACAGGCAACCCATTAAGATCAGAGAAGTCCCTTTGTACACACAGATGCTCTAGAAAAGCAGGTACCAAGAAGTTCAAAATAAATAGTGTAGATGACTGAAATTAGTCACTCTGATGTTAGCACTTTGATAGAAACAAAAGAATGAAGCTATTATCTCACGTGTGTAGATCTCATTTTGATCTTGATACGTTTCCACATTTGTAGGATCACCAGCATACACTGTTATCCTTAGTCAACGAGAAGGTCAGAATGACCAGGAAATAAACTAGAATCTCAATGACATACCCAGCCTTGAGTATAACAAAGACTTTTAATTATGTATAAAAACTATATACTATAGCCAGGCGTGGTGGCGCATGCCTTTAATCCCAGCACTTGGGAGGCAGAGGCATGAGGATCTTTGTGAGTTCCAGGCCAGCCTGGTCTACATAGTGAGTTCCAGGATAGCTGGGGCTACAAGGTGACCCTGTCTCAAAAAAGACGAAAAAAAAAAAAAACAAACCCAAAACTATACACTATATATACATAGACAAAGAAAAGTAATTGTGGTATTGAGCCTGGAAATGGGATTGAGCTATTTTTTTATTATTGCTTTTATATTTAAGCTTTGGTAAAAAGAAAAATACACACACACACACACACACACACACACACACACACACGTTTTAAGTTTTGGCCAGGTGTGGTGATGCAAGCCTTTAATCCCAGCACTTGGGAGGCAGAGGCAGGCAGATCTCTGTGAATTCAAGATCAATCTGCTCTACATAGTGAGTTCCAGGCCAGCTGGGGCTACAGAGAGACCCTGTCTCGAAAAGACCAAAAAAACAAAGAAAAAAAAAAGTTTAAAAAATTTTTCGTTTATTTTTGGGGCGGGAGACACATATGCCATAGAGAACAAGTGATGGCCAGAGGACCACCTGTAGGAGTTAGTTCTCTCCCAACATGTGGGTCCTAGGGCTCAAACTCAAGTTTTCAGACTTGGCGGCAAGTGCCTGAGCCATTTCACCAGTCTGGAATATCGGTTTTTGGGGTTTTTTTTTTTTTTTTTTGAGACTTGGCCTAGAACTCACTGTGTAGACCAGGCTGACCTTGAACTCAATCAATGTATTTTTTAGTATGTATTTAAAAACTGTACATAGTGGCTCACACTGAAAATCCCAACCTTCAGTAGGCTAAGGCAAGAAGACTGCTGTTAGTGTTAGCCACAGTGAGTAGCAGGCTAGCCAGGCCTATAACAGCAAGACTTTGTACCCAAAGGAAAAAAAGAAATTTTATTTACAACAATTAATTTATGTCCCTCAATTCTCAGGTGACTTTACTGGACTGATGTTTCTTAAAGTTTCTCTTGAAATTTCAACTAAGAAACTTTTAGAAAGATGTATCACAAATTTCATCATGTATAATCTAAATGAAAATGATTTTGAAGTAGTGATTACCAGAACTTCTATTTGACATGTACTCTCAGCCTGAGAAACTGACTTTAATGATCAAAATTATTTCTCAAAAATAAAACTAGACAAACCAGGTAAATTTGCCAAAGATTATGGGTGACCTTGATATAGACCATTTTAACTTTCCTTCTGACCCTCCTTTCTGACAGAACTCTTCATTGACTATACCTACTTTTCGCACAGAGCCTGCAGACATGCTCCACAAAGGGTTCATAACGTGCACTCCAAAGAAATTCAGTGGTCTCTGTCATCCAACTCTTCTGTCCTCAGCATTCACTCTGCCTTGAAACAAATGGAAAAAAATACAAACATACCAACACCAAAAGTTAAACACTTCTGGGATGGTTAAAGACAGCACCTGTGATCTTGGAGACACAACACCTTAATATGCAGGACACAGTTATAGAAGCCTAAGAAATGTCTTAAGAGACCTTTAGGAATAATTTCCTTCTACACTCCCATCCACAATTTCTCCCACAGCTTCAGATTTCTTTAAGAATCTGAGCACCACAGCCAAGCATGGTAATCCCACCACCTGGGAGGCTGAGGTAGGAGGACCCAGATTTGAGGCCAGTTTGGATTCCAAGGAGATACCCTGTGTCACAAACAAACATCATCAACTGTGCACCAGGTCCCTTAGGCAGCATTTAGAATGTTCAGTGACACAATTCAGCTTTTGTGCCAACAATTCTAATGGTATGGAGTACAACACAGCAGTTGCTACTGGCATAATGTCTGGGCAGCTGACAAAGGGGAAAGCCATATGCAGGATGTACTGTACCACCTACACGAAAGTTGTATTACTGTTCCTAGGGTCAAGGTGGGTGACTTAGGAATGTCTTGAATGAACTGTCTTAAGTACAAAACTATTAGCCAAAGAAGTAAGACAAAACACCAATAGCAAAGCAAACCCATGTCAGTAAAGGGGGGTTACCAGAGTCCTGTCAGTACTACCCCAAGAAACTGCCCTTTAAAAATCTGGTTGTTCTTGCAGAAGACCTGGGCTCGAATCTCAGCACCCACATGGCAGCTAACAACTGTCCATAACTCCAGTTCCAGGCAATCTGATGGCCTCTTCTGTCCTCTGAGGGCATTGCATGACATGGGTGCACTTACCTACATGCAGGCAATACACTCATACACATAAAATAAAAATAAAATATTTTTAAAAATCATAAAAAACAGGGTCTCACTATGTAGCCCAAGCAGGCCTCAAATTCTCGGTCCTCCTGCCTCTGCCTTAGAGTACTGGGAATACAGGAATTCCTAGCAGAAATGGCATTTTTTTGTTTCTGATAGTGCTAATAATATGGAAATTCTGCAGTATTAGGCATTTACAGAATTGCTAGTGTGCAAATGCAGGAAGAGGTGCAAAACAGACATTCCACAAACAACTTCAAGTAGTGGAAAAGCAGCATGTCCCACAGGTCACAAGGTCAGTGGGTCATTACTAAATATACAAAGAAGGAAATAGTAACCGACCGCAGCTTAAGACTGTCTCGAGTTCTGCTGTGTTTAAAATATTGCCCCTTCTCTGGATTGCTTTCTGTACCAAAGGCTGAAGGTGAAAAGGGTCAAAACTTGGCAACTTTTCCTCAAATTCCTAAGAAGCAAATTATGTACCAAACATCTGCAATGAGCAGTGACCTGACTTCTCCCGTGGGCCTGACATCTATGGGTGGGTACCAGAACTGTCCCAGCCTACTACTGCTGTTTTGCTTTCCAGGAGGATAGTGCCATCAGGTAATTAAATCAGAGGATGGGGATCCTAGTTCCTTCACTAACCTATTGACATGAGCTCTACAAACCTGCTTTTAAAGGCGACTGACACAATGGTGTATCAAAAATGGGGATGGGGGGCCGTGTTCCTGTTTGCCCCAAACAAAAACCATATTGATTTTTCAGGACTAGCACTCTTGCCTTTTAAGGCACACCTGCTTTAACCAGGTATCTCCACCCCCTGGGAGCCTGGTGCTGACTTGTCAAGGTACTGGTGTGCTACAATACCTGTAAAGTCCCTTTCAACTCTACACATTATCATTCTGTCTTTGCCTTTAAGAATTCAATAAACCGGGCTGGAGAGATGGCACAGCAGTTAAGAACACTGTTCTTGCAGAAGACCCAGGTTCGAATCCCAGCACCCACATAGCAGCTAACAACTGTCCATAACTCCAGTTCCAGGGGATCCAACAGCCTCTTCTGTCCTCCATGGGCATTGCATGACACGGGTGCACTTACCTACATGCAAGAATAACACTCATACACATAAAATAAAAATAATAAAATATTTTTAAAAATTCAATAAACCGAGCCCTCAGTTCTTAATATCTTCAGTCAAGAGGTTCCATGTACCATCCATCGAAGTGGAATTTTAAACTTGGAGGGTTTGAGCCAGCAGGAACATCAAGCACAAGGAATCGTAGCAAACTTTACAAAAACAAACTACATCGTTCTCTAGATCTATCCTAAGTACAGAATGACAGTTAAATAGGAACGACAGATGGAAGACAAAGAGGCAACATCCTTATTCTCAGAAAACAGTATCAGAATTTCTGCTACTTCGGCTCTACGAACAAAACAGGATTGCTTGCCTTTACATCACAGAGCTGAGAGAAGTCGTTATCTTCGCCTGTGCGATGAATTGCCCAATGAGACTGGGCTGCGCGGGCTGTTCCTCCTCTGTGACATAGAGCCAACATGGGCACTAACTTATACATCACTCCAAACCGGGTTCACGAAATTTAACGTTAAAAGGCAACAAGGCAGGACCCAGGAAAGAGTAAACAGCTCTGGCTCCGGACAGGCTCGGTGGAGACAGCGGAGACGGGCAGCGAGCTGGGATGGCCACCCTGGCCTGGGGCACAAACCCGTCTCACAGCACTCTGAGAATCTGGACAAACCTGTCTCCAGGTGATGCAAGGCGGGTGCTAGGCCCCGGCCTCGGTGCTAGCTGGAGGCCGGCTGGGGCCCGCGAACCTCTCCCACAGAGGCTGAGGCCTCGGGGCTCCTTAGGTCCCTTCGGCTACGGAGTGGAAGCCGGGTCGGGCCGGTGGGGCGGGTTCGACGGGAGCGCCATGAAGCCTCCTCTCTGCCGCAGGCGGCCTGGCTCCCGCCGCAGCCCCCCACTGCGGACTGCGGGCGAAGGCCGCGCAGCAGGTGCCTGCGAACGCGCACAGGTGCCGGCCCCGCCCCCGTGTCCCAGCGCGGCCGCCGTCGCCCAAGAGTCCCGGGCACCCCGCAGGGCAGGGGCGCGCCGGCCCCGAGGACCGGAGAGGCTCGGACCTACGCTCCCAGCGGCCCTCGGCTACCCGTCTACCAGTGAGCAGGGCGCCTTACCTCACCGCGGAGCTCCAGCAGCCAAGCGCCGCGGTGGCCCCACAGCATCCCTGCCCGCAGCGGAGCCCGGCCCCTACAGCTCCCCGCCCGCTACGACCGCCCCGCCCCGCCCTGCCCTGCCCCTCGGGCCACGCCCTGGCCACGCCCCAGCCCGGCCGCTTCCGCCCAGCCTCCCGCTCGGAGTGGCTGGCTCTCCATCCATCAAGGACGTGCTTCCGGGAGGCGTTGGGAGACGGCTGCACGTTCTGCCAATCAAATCTGCTCCTCTCGGGTGGGGCCGCGCTGGTCCCTCCTCTTACGTAACAGCGCCCAGGGAGAACTGTCAGTCAAGGAAGCCTCAGCCCCGAGGGAGGCGCGGGGCGGAAACAAACAGGCACCTGGGCGCCATTGGACGGGGCAAGCGCCAGTCACTATGGAGACCCGCCCGGAGGTTTATGCGGCAGGCGTCGCCGCCATTCCGCGACGGGAATTGCGGGCGTGCGGCTCAGGGCGTGGGGCTGGTCGCTGAGAAAAGCAGCGGGAGCTGAGCGATCCGGACGCCGCGAGGTCGAGCGCCACGTCAGGGCCACCCGGAGTGGAAGGGGCCGGGCAGCTGGGGTGGAGGAACGCCCACTTCTGCTGAGGCTGGCGTTCTGGCGGTGCTGCCGGCCGGGGCTCACCTCCCGGCCCCTAGCTCCGCCTGGGCGCCCCGCCCTCCGCTTACCTGTAGTATCCGAGTAGGTGGATCTGGAGCCGCCGGAGTCCACCTAGGTCACAAGTTCCCGCACCTGCTCTCGGTCCTGACCTGAAGCACCTTTACCACTTGTGACCCTTTTCTGCCCAGATGCCTCTCCCGGGCCCATTTCTCGCTCAGTAAAACCAAAAACCTCGCCTGGCTTTCAAGATACCCCTTTTCTGGCTTCTTTCTCGTCTAGGTCTCGGCACCCAGATTCTGTGAGGGCTTCAGTTAGCTCTGAACCCTCGGAGCTTTCCCGTGGGATGGCCCTCTAATCTTGCCGGTTCTAAACACCCCTATCCTTCCGTGTCCCCCCCCCCCCCAGTTTTCTGCCCCTTTCTAAACAAGAGACTAGGGTCTCTTGCACCGCCTAGTTTCAGTGCCTTACGCCCCAAAGAACCGTTCTCTGACCAGCTTATTTGTTCCATTTCGGGTGCCTCTGAGATTCTGGTAGATGACTGTGGCTGGAAGCCAAACTCATGATGGCTAGCCCAAGGATTAGTTCTCAAATCCAACTTCCTCCCCCGGCTGAAAACAGGCCTGAGCCGCTTTTATCAGTTTGGATATATTTAAGAATGTTCCAGTCCCTTTATTACTGGTCTTAAAAATAAAAGGAGGGCAGGCTGAAACTCCTTTTGTGGCCACAGAAAACAATCTTTCTTGGTACCTCTGTGACCGTTTTCTCCCAGTCTTTTCTGCAGGGTCATCATCCTCTCCCAAGACTTACTCTAATCTCTTCCTTCCCCAAGCTTCAGTGTTCACTGAGCATCAACTCCCATTTCTCAAGGCACAACTGTCACCTGAATTTCATATACATGCATCTAACAGCCCACCTGGCACTGGATACTCAGATTGTTAATCCCCATGTGAGGCTGCTTACACCTACGCATGCCCAAACCCAACTCCAACTGGTTTACAGAGCAAGGGGGTTCTCATGTGGGGAGGTGGGCTCCAAGGAGTGTCGCTGCTGGTCTGGAATCACACTTAGGGGCTGCAGCCACAGGGGAGCATCCAATGTCTAGCTGATACAAAGTAACCCTGTGTTCCCAGATCGCTTGTGCAGGACAAGAATGCCTTTCCCTAGAAGAAATGACCTCATGTTTTAGAGAGCAGGCCTGACTCACTGGGTCTCTGTCCACAACTGAACCAATCATAGGCCTGGAACTGAGTTGCCATGATTTGCTGGCAGACTCATTGACTCTGGATTCCTTTAGGTAGAGGAGAGACACCCACTGATGTTGAAGACATATCACTTTGTGCATAGAGTGGACAGAAAGGACACCCAGAGTGCCTCGGGAGACAGTTATGTGAGTTTGATGCAAAGATGGAAAAACTGAATGAGTTCCAGAAATATTTAAGGGGTGGAGTGGAGAAAAGTCAGCCATGGACTAGATATTGGGGGGGGGCGGATTTTTCAAGGATAGTGTCTAGATGTTTGGGTTGAGTGACTGGCTGGGTGGTTAGACCATTCAGTGAGATAACGGAGCAGGTTTGGGAGGGTGGGAAGTAGGAAACGAGCCCCCCTTACTCATTTCCCGCTCCTTTGTTTCTCACAAATGTTGAAGAGTTCAAGCCCTTTAGTGATTGCCCATTGGTTCCCTACTAGGCAAAGACCAAACTTCTCACCATGCCTGTGAGTCTGGCCCAGCATCCCCAGGCCCCAATCTCCAGCATTCTTTCAGTACCTGGTGGTGTGCTGCCCACAAGAGGGGGGCCTTGCCACTAAATGCTTCCTTGATGCCTTTCTCCACTCCGTGGCTCTCAGCTCAAACACCCTTTGTCCCAGGGCAGTGTGCTGTTTCCTTCGGGGCTGACATGATGGGGTTCATCTCTGATGCTAGTCTGTAAATTCTGTGAGGGAGGAACCATGTCTGTTTGTCTCCTTTTTTTTTTCCTTTGTTTTGGTCTTTTTGAGACCGTCTCCCTGGAGCCCCAGGTGGCCTGAAACATGCTATTGTAGACCAGGCTGGCCTCCGTCTATCTCCCAGAGATCTGCTTACCACTGCCTCCTGAGTGCTGGTGCTGAGATTAAAAGTGTGAGCCACTAGGCTCTGTGTAGTGTGTCTCTCTGTTGCCTTCCTGGCATCCAGCCCCATGCCTGGATGGAGTAGGGACATAAAACTTTGTAAATAAAGCAAAGAAGCAACTGAATGATATTTGGAATAGTAGCCTGTACACCCCTTGCTCTGCACCCAAAGTAAGTTGAAAAATGGTTCTTTCCAAAATACAAGGACCAGCTGGTGAGATGCCTCAGCAGCTAAAGGTGCTTGCCACCAAACTTGGCCACCCGAGTTCATTGTCCAAAACTCACATGGTAGAAAGAGAGAACTGACTCCTCCAAGTTGTCCCCTGACCGCCACATGTGCATGTGAGACACACACACACACACACACACACACACACACACACACACACACACAAATATTAAGAAAACTAGATTGGTGAAAGCACACCTACAGTTAGGTCTTTAACAATGTTTCCAGAGATTCATGAGAGCTCTGTCCTAATGAATGGGTTAATCCATTGATGGACTCAAAATTGAATAGAAAGCAGGGGGGCATGTGGTAGCACAAACCTTAGTCCCAGAACTTAGGAGGCAGAGGTTGGTGGCTTTTGCCCAAGTTCTCTTAGGGTCCCTGGCTCCTGGTGCTATTAGACAAACCATATGACACATCTTTATCTGAATTTTTCATAGTTTATATCCGGGTAGGGGGAATAGAGTAAACGCTTGGTGCCCCATTCTGCTCTGTGGGTCAGTGGCCCACTTTCCAGATTACTTCTGAGCCTCCCATAGTTTCCGTTAGCTTTTGTCCACATTTCGTGGGCCTGCGGTCTCGCCCCAGGTCCAGCCAGACATCGGGCCATTCTTTCCATGCTGCTGCTGCCAAGATGGCGCCAATGCTCCTCCCTCTTGGCTAACTCTCTGCAGCAGGCCCTGCCCCTCGGAAGAACAAATACCCCTCGGGACACAGTGGCTCTAGAAGCCAGCCTGGCCTATCTAGCAAGTTCCAGCCCAGCTAGACCTATGCAGAGACCCTGTCTCAAAAAGACCAAAAGCAAACCTACAAACAAACAAACAAAACCAATTGAATAGAGAAAATGAAATGGTGCAGTGGCTCAGGGGCTAAAGTCCTGTCACCAAGCCTGCTGATCTGAGTTTAAATCCTGGAACCCACATGGTGGAAGAAGAAAACTGACTCCCACAGGTTGTCCTTTAACTTCCTCATGTGTTGAGTGGCATCTTTGTGACCACTGCTATTTTGAGTACTTTGTTGTTGTTTGAGACAGGGTCTCCCTGTAGCCCCAGCCTGCCTGGAATTTGCTATGTAGGCCAGGCTGACTTTGAACTCACAGAGAATTCTGCCTCCCAAGTGTTGAAACTAAGGGTGTGCAGCACCATACCTGGCCTTGAAAATATATAAAAATATCAAAATTTAATAGATGGAAGGTAGAGTCTGGAGGATGGAAATAATTTGCTCGGGGTGTGTCCTGAGGTTGTAGCTTGCCCTCAGCCCCTTCCTCTTTGGGCTCCTCTCTGCTTCCTAGCCACCATGAATTGATCAGCTCTGTTCCACTCTACTCTCCCTTCCATGATAGTCTGAAACTATAAGTTAAATGCAGTCTTTCCTTCCTAAGTCATGATGCCAGGTACTTTGCCGTAGCAATGAAAAGCTAACACAATAATGATCCTTGGAAATGGCGGAAACCACAGAGTTTTGAGAACTACTGAAGACAGAGACACCACTACGGAGGGAAGACGTCACCTTTGTCCTTTCTGTGTCTCATACGGATCATTTAAATTATTGCTTATAGCAGCACACTTGTGCTTCCAGTTTGGGGGATACACCACACTTTATCCCTCCATATTCCCCATAATCCCTGGCCTTGAGTAAATAGTTGGATTGCTGAATGGACAATTGAAAGACAAATGTCACAGACTACTTTTCAAAAAGAAGTCAGGATATCTAATGGGTCACTTATATATGGCTTAAAGAGAAACTACCTATATACAACATTGATGTTCACCCAGGACTAGAGGAGACTTGATTTGCTTTTATAATCAAATAACATCTTGAACATGGCATGATGCTTGCAAATAACTACCCCCCTCTTGATGCTGATGACTACATCGCCAGCCACAAGAGCAATCTGCTCATTGATTGACATTATCTTTGATAAACTACCTCCTTCTGTGGTTTAAAGCTTTTGGAAAGATGTTAAATACTTAGTGTCCATTTTAACTAGCATGGAAGACTAAGAAACAGAAAATTAGACCAGGTGTGGTGGCTCACGCCTGTAATCCTAGCACTTGGGAAGCCGAGATAGGAGGAGATCGTGAGTTCATGGCCAGGCCTGGCTGCACAGTAAGTTTCAGGTCAACCTGGGCTAGATTAAGACCCTGCCTCAAAACAGACCAAAACAAACAAGCAAAGGGGGAAAGAAGAGGAGAAGAGAGAGAATATTTACTCATTGGGAGTAGTTCACGGTCTGTGTGGGGAGGGCTGTCCTAAGATATTCCAGACATCTTCATTTCTTGCAATAGGTAATCATGGCATCTCCTTGATTTTGAGAGTCACCTACTAATGCAAATGGCACTGTCATCATCTATAGTCCTACCAAAACCTTCAGTCCCCCTCAACCCCCATAAATCTCTCTAAGAACAGTGTGCTGGAGCTATTCCACAGCTTGACTGCTATGCTCTTTTGAAACCTCCCTCCACTCAGTTCATTCACTTTACTGTGAGGATGCCGTGAGAGAACCGCTGGTAAGGGATGAAACAGCGCCCCCACCACACAGATCTTAAACTTCTCAGCCTCCAAACCGTGAGAAACAATTTCTGTTTTTGTGTGTTCATGTGTGCGCAGGTGCACACATGTGCGTAGGTGAGTGGAGAACAGAGGCCAACCTTGTGTTCACTCCTCAGTGGCTGTCTGCTATGTATTTTGAAACCAAGTATCCCATCAGGATCCGGAGCTCACTGATTAGGCTAGGCTGGCTGCAAGTCCCAGGGATCTTCTTGCCTCAGCCTTCCCTGCACTGATATTACAGGTATGTGCCACCGTGCCCTGCTTTTTTGTGGGTGCTGGGGATTGAACTCCGGCCCTCTTGCTTATGTAGCAAGAACTTTATTGACTGACTTGTTTTTTCCAGTCCAAATTTCTATGGTTTATAAGTGTCCCAGTGTGTGGTATTTTGTTATAGAACTCTAATAGACTAGGAGTTTTACCAGTTTTCTAAATCAGGATTCAACCAGGATTTAGTCATTGTATTTGGTTGTTATGTCTCTTTATTCTAGAACATACTCCCACCTTTTCTGTCCATAACCCTGATAATTTGAACAGAGAGGATAGTCTGCATTTTGGACATACTCTGTGCTAAGAAGTCGAGAAGTTGCTTGACTACCCAGTGCTGTGCATATCGGTATATTTGAAGCTTTCCATTTGATGGTATGGTTGTTTCTACCTCTAACAGCTGACTTGCTTTCCTATAAGTTTGTTCCTACAAATATCAATGACTCCATAAATCAGGCTGATTCCCATGGCCACTGCTGGGCACTTAATGCTGGTCAAGTTGAATCCAGTTTTAAAAATAAACTGACTGTGGTTCAGGAGACGCTAGGTGGAGAACTGTAGTCATGATGTTCATAAATGTCTGTGACAGGAGCACATTCTGCACACAAAACTTTGCGGCATCCTGTCATAGCTGAGCTGATTCCCCTAGCCCCTGGTAACTGGTACACTGTGAACTCCTTCTTAACGTCCATTGTTATTTTTTATCTCTCTGATGTGACAAGGTACAATACAGCTTTTTAATGTGCCTAGAGAAAGGAAATAAAGACTTCTTGAAGAACTATTAGGAGCAGGCACTGGTTCCTTTCTCTGGGAGTGCAAACGGACACAAAGGTAACAGCAGAGCGAGGGGTTGTGCATCCTAAGGAGCTCATGTAATTTGTACTTTCCCAGTAACAGCAGTAGCTGTTGATACAGCCCTCCCCTTTTACCTGATACGTAGCAGGTAATGCTCCCCCTTCCTATCTAGGTCTGGGAAGGCACTGGGCCTTGCAACAGCCCAAGAAGCACCTGCAGCTGCTCTGCCTGAGTGGTTGAGTGCCCTCTGGTGGGAAACGAGGAGAATGCATACAACAAAACAAATTAATCTATCGAAGTACTTCTTATAGAAAATATACGTGCGCTCGGCATGGTGGTGCACACCTTTAATCCCAGCACTGGGGAGGAAGAGGCAGGCAGATCTCTGTGAGTTCGAGGCTAACCTGGTCTACATAGTGAGTTCCAGGATAGCTGGGGCTACAAGGAGACCCTGTCTCAAAAAGACCAATA
>NW_008335435.1:587419-625852 GCF_000622305.1 Nannospalax galili
TCAGTACTCTGGAGGTGGAGACATAAGAATCTCAAGTTAACGTCCAGCCTGGGCTACAGAGTGAGCTCTCAAAAACAAAACAAAACACTATACCAAAACAATAATAATAATCCTGAGTCTATATTTGCGTTCCTGAAAAATCCATATGTAAAAGTTTTCAATTTTACTTTAACAAAAGGCTTAATAGTCCCAGGCAATGGGGGGGGGGCTCTCCACGGGTGGGAGGGGGTTGATTGTTCAAGTACACAGGTGCAAGGTGGAGTCAAGGGAAGTGGGGCTTTTGGAAACACCCTCTTAACCTTATCTCAGAAATCCTTGCTCAGGGCCTCCTAAGAAAATTCATGGTTTTTAGCCACCCCTCTCCCCACCTCCCTACCTCTGTCCTTCAACAGCCAAAACCAAATAACTATCAGTTTTCATTCACTTAGTCATAACTGATGGTGGAGTTCACCAGCCCACATGCACTAGGGCCCCACGTTGGAAAGCAATGTGATGAAGTGCTAATGATGGGTTTCCAAGTTGGCCCAGAGCAGAGCAGGGATTCTGTCCTTCAGCAATCTGGGTAAGTGGAGGGTAGGGAGTGCAAGGAGTGGCTGCCTCTTTACCTCCCACTCTGGATGCTAGATGGTTGGAGCTGCCTAGAATGGGGTCCACCAGACCTGTGGGTGAGAGTGAGGAGGAGGAGGCTTGTAGTGACATGGTGGCTCTGACTACCTGTGTGATAGTTATGTAAGAGGTCAGGGGCCCAGGGTCATGTGACCCAGTTTTTCAGGACAAATAATTGCTTTAATCATTGGTTAAGTGGAACTGCTCAGGTAGGAACTCGGACCAACCCAGGTGAGGTGCCCTCTGGGGACAGCTAGGGACTCACCAGTCCCAAACCACCCTCCACTCACAGCATCAGCATGGGTACCAGAGTTATGGGGCATTCTACCATAAAGCACTGGGTGGAGTGAGGCACAAGGCCCAGTTGGCCTCTGCGAACCTTCCTTCTGGAAGAGCCACAGTCATTCAATCCTGAGCCAGCTGTGCCACCCCACCCTTCCGGAAATGTAGGCTGATGAGACGGTGTGTGGTATGATGAGACGGTGTGTGGTATTGTTTCCTGATCAGAAATGCTGAAGTGCGAAGTCACATAGGAATGGAATGCAGAGGAACAAGACACCACCTGGAAAACAAAACAAAAAACAACCAGTAATCACAACCACCAAGCTTACAAATCACTGACTTCTGCCTCCAAGCCCTCTAACTTCTGGCCTTGGGGCTGTCAGCCTCCTCCCTGAGCTTCATTGCTGCCCAGTCCCCAGAGAGGCAGGCAGACTGAGGGTGTAGGACCTTGGTTAGACTACCCACTCTCACTACTCAAAACTCCCAGTGGTTTCCCATCTTGAGTGGGCTAAAGATTGGTGAAGTCCCAGTAAATCTGTTCCTAGGTCACCTGTCACCTGTCCCTAGCACCCTCTCACCCATCCCCCCCTAGGACACCTCCTCTTCCACCTTCATGAACTCTGCTGCTCCCAGGGCAGAACTGGTACTTTCCTGCCCCAGGGCCTTTGGATTTGCTGTCCTTTCTGCTCTGGGATGTCAGCACCATCCAGCTTTCCTGACCACTATATTAGGAGCCACACCTCCCCCATGCTTCAGTAGCCACTTTATTTTGCCCCATAGCATGATTATCCTAGAGCACGCTAAATAGTTTGTTTCTAATCTATCCCCTATCCACAAACCGAAAAAAAAAAAAAGGTGTGTGGGAGGTTTAAATGTTTTTCTTTGTGTTTTGGACACATCCTTAATCCCTGCAGCTTTTCTACATCTCTGTCTCTCTCTGTCACCGTGTGACAGAAGTTCTAGAAGCAGCCATGGTGTCCCTATCACCTGTTTTGTTTCACCCTTTGTCTGTTTTGGTTTTCTAAGACAGGGTTTCAGTTACAGGCCAGGTCGGTCTCTAATTTGCAATCCTTCTGCCTCAGTTTTCCCAGTGGTGAGATTACCTGCCTACCTGGTTTTAATGTTCATTCAAACAGCACCTAACATTAATACTCACGGAGCAAAACAGACACATGTTACAGGTTGAACTCTCCTTCTGTTCCCAAGTTCATATGTGAAAGGCAGCCCCACGTTCCTCAGAAGGTAGCTGTATTGGAGAGGTCTTTGCAGAGGCAACTAAGGTTACACTGAGGTCAAGTGGGTGGGTCCAATCCATGTTGCCTGATGTCCTTGTCTGAGCATACATAACACAAGTCTCTGCTCTTGGGTAGGAATGTCCATGCAGAGGAATAAGCCAAGGACAGGGGACTCACAGACTTTCCCTGCCATGCCTTGATCTTAGCCTTCAGAGCTGTGAGAAAGTCAGTTTCTGCCAGTTAGGCCCCCAGTCTGTGCTATTTGTTATGTGACCTTAGTAAACTCATACAGCCTGTGGACACGATTAGCTGATGGATACCTGTGAAAGACCTGAAACAGTGGCTTCCTGTCACTTGTGGACCAGCTCTATGGACTCCTTCCCATAGGAAGAAAGGTGTCCACGGTGTAGTCTTCTCTCTTGGAAAAGCAAGTTTGAGAGGTAGGTGGTTTCCCTATACTGTGTACACTGTGTAGGGCAGTCAGGTTAGAGGGTCTTAAAATGACAGTGCTACTGATCAGCAGAGTTAGCCATCACCTATGATGACTCTGACTACACTCAAGAGTCAGAAGACCCTATAACCAAGGGGACATAATAATGGTCATGGTCTCAGTGGCTGCAGCAGAGGGAGTGTAAACAGGACATCATCAGTAGAGCTGACACACACTAAGCTTGTTATCCATCTCAGGGATCTAAATGAGAGAGAAAAATTAGGTTCAGGGAAGGAAGCCATGATCTACCGGTAGAACTAGAATCAGTTCTTATTTCCCCTGTCACAAGGCTCTGCTGTTCTTCCTCACAGCCCCCTGGCTTTGCAAGGAGAGCCATACTCTCTAGCTTGCTGCTTTTTGTTGTTTTTGTTTTGTTGAGATAGAGTCTCATCATATAGTTCAATGAGCTGGCCTGGAACTTGCTCTGTAGTTGAAGATAACCTTGAGCTTCTGATCTTCCTGCCCTTTGTCTCCTGGATTTACAGGCAAGTGCCACCATGCCTACCTTCTAGCTTGCTCTTTGTCTAAGCTGGTTGGATGAGACTGACACCATCCCTACTCTCAGGCTTAGTTTCACAAGAACCAGAACTGACCAATCAGTTATCCTTTCCATCCACCTTCTACCTCACTCCCCATTGGCTCAAGGGTTGTCATACCCCTTGATTTATGATGGAGTTTGTTATATGTTGAATATAGTTCCCCCCAGAGGCTCAGGGACTGAAAGCTTGGTCTCCACCTCATAGCATTGAGAGGTGACTGACTCATGAGGGTGCTAACCGCATTATGGTTTAATCATTGGTGAGCTCACAACTGAATGGACTATTGAAAGGTAGGGCCCAACTGGAGGAAGTAGGTCACTGGGGGCATTTCAATCAAGTCCCTCCTTTTCACTTTCTGCTTCCTGGTTGCCATGAGGTGAGCAGCTCTGCTCCACCACATCCTCCTGCTGTCATGATGTTCTGCCTCATCACAGGTCCAAAACAATAGAGCAAGTGACCATGAACTGGAACATCTGAGACCACAAGCCCAAACCAAACTTCCTTTCCTTTATGTCAGGCATTTTGTCACAAAACAAGAGCTAACTAACACAGGGTTGTGTACCAATAAACCCATTTTAAGTTGGAAATATAAATTGACAGTGAGTTTCCTACATCGAACCTGCTGAACGTCCCAGTAGTGCAACACAGTGCTGCAGTCTCTGTTGTCCCTCATGAGCATGGGGCTAACTAGGAGACAAACTTCAAGCTGAGCCCCCCAGCATTGAGAGACAGGATTGGGCCACACATCACTAGCCCTGAAAGGGATCAAATTTCAGAATTCAGTGTTGATTTCCATCGAATATGTTTTGCTTTTGCATGTCTTCTTTTGATAGCCATCTATGGCAGACCGAGCTGAGTTGGTGACACGAAGAAAGAAGAGGTGGTGAGACAGCAGCAGGACACCTGGTGGCCGAGTCGCAGAGCAGTGGAAGTGTAAGTTGAGAAACTTTAACTTGACCCTTTGAAAGCTGGGGACCATCTGTAGTCTAAAGAGCCTTTGTCCTGAAGTTTTAGACTCTGGTAGGAGCCTTAGGGCCAAGAGACCCCATCACTGAGTTGAGAGGATGTCAGTCCTGGACATGACCTTCAGCAGGCCCAGCTATGACTGGGGAACTGAATTCCCCTGAAACCAGCCCCATATAAAGGGGAAACATTTCCACTGGTGGCCTAACGGACGGATTGTTGAGGCTTGTGCAAAAAAGACAGTGCCATGACTGGTGTAAAGGCAATCCTTCATTTGCACAAGATCTGTTGGGATTGATGCAAACACTCTCCTTTTCTGGCTATATACACTGGCGCTGCTTGGCCCACTCTGAGCCAGCTGGGAGACATGCTCCTGTGCTGTTCCCTGGTGCTGCAACATTAAACCCAATGAAAGGCTTCTCTCAAGTGGTGGACCAGGCTGGTCTGGTAGCACGAGGACAGCAGAAGTGGTAACAGCTGCAGTACAGTAGAGCGCCTGATGGCCAAGCCACAGAAGGAACAGAGCTGGAGAGCTGGAAGCTCTGACTGGTACAGAAGTAGAGGAGCCATGGAGAGTGGCTGGTGACCTTGATGGCCACAGAAGAGGTGGAACACAGGAGCAGTGGGCCAAGACAGCGGCAGGGGCAGAGGCATGGGAACTGTGGGAGGCCTTGATAGGGGCTGAGGAGGAGCCCGAGAGAGCAGCAGAGAAACAGTGGCAATGGGGCTGCAAGAGCCAACAGACAAGCCCTAGAGGAGTAGAGAGGCAACATCAGTGATGAAAGCGGCAGGGGCCACAGCAGGGACCCATGGGCTGCAAGGGCCAGTCTAGGCCTACACAGGAGCTAGAGCACTCATCACTGTACGGGTGCCTGACAGTTCTGGAGGACTTCACCTGCTGCTGCTCCTGACCCTCTGCTGCCACTGCTCACTGCTGCCAAGATGCTGAGGTCACACAATCTGCCAAGGGCCAGCAGTAGAAGAGCTTCTCTTCACCTGCCCACGACTTTTGCAGAGGCAAACTGAAGAAACCCCAGTCAATAGATGGCTGAGATCTTCAGGGAGGCAGTCCTAGTTCCAAGGAGAATGTGATGACTCTAGGCCAGACCAGGCCTCCATTTGTCCAATTGTCCATGACTGTAGAGGGCGGTGGCACACATAGAGCCCCTGGGTGTCAAAACACAAAATGATACTGTGACTGTCAAAATGGTCACAACCTCTCCATGAGTGAAAATGGGCCTGGCAGCTTGTCCCCAGCATCCCTGTTGATTCTGTCAGTGATCTCTGAGGATGGCATGTTCAGATTTCTCTAAGTGGTGGACAAAAGGCACCCCTCTACAAGAGCCTCTCCAGTAAGATGGGTATGCGAACCCAGTCAGGTATGAGCCGGAGACCTAAAACCCTTGGTGCTGAGGCCAGGCAGAATTCTGCCTAGTGAGACTGCTTCTAAAGTAACACAAGTCACCTGGGTGTGGTACCGTACACCTGTAGTCCCAGCACTCAGGAGCCTGAGGTAGGAGCATTGCAAATTTAAGGCCCCCCTGGGCTATACATTGAGGATCAGTCTCAACAAACAACAAATCAAAAAACAAACAGAAAAATGGCTATAAGTTTGCCAATTAAAAAAATATTTTATTAGCTGGGCGTGGTGGCTCACGCCTTTAATCCCAGCACTCGGGAGGCAGAGGCAGGTGGATCTCTGTGAGTTCGAGGGCAGCCTGGTCTACATAGTGAGTTCCAGGACAGCTGGGGCTACAGAGAGACCCTGTCTCAAAAAGACCAAACTTTTTTTATTATGTTTACTCTTTATTTTTCATTTATATGAGTGTATGAGTGTATTGCCTGCACATAGATAATTGCACCCATGTGGTGCAATGCCTGAGGAGGTCAGAAGAGGGCGTCGGATCCCCTGGAATTACCAACATCGTTGTTTGCTACCATGTGGGTGCTGGGAATCGAATCCAGATCTTCTGCAAGAGTAGCCAGTGCTCTTAACTGCTGAACCATCTCTCCGGCCCCGAGGTTGCCAATTTTCAACTCCTATGGCTAAATATTGCCCTTCTGGGTCTAACGTACGTATTGCTAAGAGGGATTTAGAGCAATTTTCCAGCCACCAGTCCATACATATTTAGTCAGTGGCACCAAGGAAACACATTCTTTTGATGTGGGGGCAGAATAGACACAGAATTTGCTCAGAAGTTTGCAGTCTGGGGCAAAAAGAAGTGACAAGTACCAGAGAGAAGAGTTACTGCACTGCCTCTGCACCCCTCAGGACCAGCCCAGGCGACTTTCTTAAAGCACAAGAGGTGGCAGAGGCTGGTGGCCACGTTGACCACATTTTTAATTTGACACATTAGTCTTGCCCTGGTGGGAAACACAGGTCAGGAAAGAGAGGCGTCTGTGATCTGAAAAGCACTCTGCCCCTAATTCTCATGGTTTGGCTGTGTGGTCCCGAAGGC
This sequence comes from Nannospalax galili, assembly GCF_000622305.1. Lineage (NCBI taxonomy): Eukaryota > Metazoa > Chordata > Mammalia > Rodentia > Spalacidae > Nannospalax > Nannospalax galili. Next base: position 593,994 of record NW_008335435.1, read on the forward strand.
ATCCATGACCTCTCTCTCTGTCATTCAGGAGCAGGAGCAGATTTGATTATTATTTTTCACTATGCAAACAAACCCACGGGCAAGGTGCCATTGTCGGCCTTTAAAACACAACTTATAAAAACAAGAGAGCAGTGCGCTGAAGAACAAGAGGACCTGTCAATCAGCTGTGGCCTTCTGTGCACTCTGCCTGTCTGCAGCTCTGCCACCAAGACCCGATGCAAGGGAGAGTCTCAATTAATGGGGACTTAATGGGGGGATGTGAGGGCTTGGTGAAAACTTTGTGGAGCCTCAGGGAGGCCCTCCAACTGGAGGGTGCTTCTCTGCCTGCACAGGTCACAGCTCTTAGACTCGCTTCCATAAGACACCTGACTGCATGCTGCTAAAAAGAGCTGAAGAAGATGGATGTCAGCACACACCAGCCTGCGTAACAATGAGGCCACAGTGACAGACAGGGTGACAATGTGAAGTCTCTAGTGACAGCAAATCCTTCTGCTTGTCGCCTCCTTCCTGCAAATCACTCACTCAGGAATCCCATCCGATAGTGGAAGGAGCCACAGATACACACTTCCCAAGGGCAGTCTGTTGGAAGTGAAATCACATTGATAGCACATTTGGTTTCCAGCGTGCCACAAGCAGGCACTCGTGAGCCATTGCTGCAAGATGTGGGTCAGTCACTTCCTGGCTGGGCCAGGGCCGCAAGTTACTAACTTTGCAGCTTGGCCCCATAGAGGTGTGGGGAGGCTAGAAACAGGTGTTTCTTTCTCTGATCACAGATCTGTCTAGACCCACAGGCTGACCTTGCCCTGTGGGATCATGCCCATTTTCTCGGTTCGTAGTAGTCTCTGCACAACCTGTGTTTGGAGGCATCTGGGAGAAAGGTGTCCTGATCAGCCAGGTCCTCCACACTGCTGCCCTACTCTGCCATGTGTGATTTGTATTATTTCTAAAGACAGTCTCCTCACTCAGTGTCTCTCCAACTCCAAGAAGAACCTTCCAGTGAGCCCCAGGGAAAGAGGTCTTTGTACCTACAGCTTAAAATCTTTCTGCGCTTGAGAAACACAGTAGAAAATAACCCTTGGCTGTGGAAAGGGGAGACCCAGTCAGGAAACGCTGTCCTGCCGTATTGGCATGGTGGCCTGGTTCTGGGCGCTGTACGTGTAGGAAGAACCTGTTTCCTACTTCGGCATGTGGACATTGCTCAGGATTCCTTCATCTCTTGCAACTCTACCATCTTTGGTGCTAAAGCTCTCAAATTAGGATCAGACATGGTATTGCATATCTACAATCCCAGCACTCGGGAGGCTGAGACAGGAGGACTACGAGTTTAAGGCTAGCCTGGCCTACATTAGCAAGACCTTGCCACAAAGAAACAAACATTTCAAGCTAGAAATGAATTTAAAGAAGGCGTAGGAAGGAGAAGGGAGGTTTGGGTCATTCACAGGAATTAACTGCTCTTAGATTGTTGGCAGGATAGGTGGTGTGTGCATGTGTGTGTGCAGAGGTGGTAGAAAGGCGCTCCAGATATCACCCCAGACATTTTCTTGACTTTGCAGGTGGAACTAAAGATAAATGGATTAACCAGGTGAATAAACCTGTATTTAAAACTTTCTAAAAAAATCAATTTGAGCAAAGAAGCCCGGGAAAATAAAATATGATCAGCTGTGTCGGATGGCTTCAATAAATCAATGCCGGCTAGCCTAGTAAACAATTCCTGATCTACAGCTTCCACTGTTTCTGCCAGTGATAGTTACTTAGTAACTGAGCCATGGGACAAGGCCAGGCCCAAATGAAAGGCATTAAAAATAGTGTTTCTCCAAGTGAAAATTAATTTGCTGACCGACAAAGACCAAATTCATCTCAGAATTCTAAGGCTGGCGAGGCGCTGGAAAACTGTTCACACTTCTTCCTCCCCAAATTAGATATGGAAATGACAGAGTTGGGTCCCTTGATTCCCATGCGTGGTCCTCCAGGGACAGAGGCAATGAGCACATCACTGGAGGGGCAAAAGGGGGAGCACCTACTTGGTGATGGAGTCAGCATCTGCACTGAGGCAAGCAGCAAGAGGAAAATCACAGCTGTGTGGCGAGGCAGAGCGCGCTCTCTTCGGCCCTGGATGTTCTCTAGACAACAGGGAAAGAAGTCAGAGTAAACCAGCCTCAAAATCAGAGCTAGTTCACTGTCAAAAGAAAATTAAGACCTAACACTGTGGTGGGCCTCTTAACACAAAAGGCAGACAAGATGTGGGGAGGACATGGAAGGAAACTCCAGGATTGGCCCTGTAGTGAAGGTGGCGCAGGTGCCTTGAGGTCATGGTCTGGGGATGTAGCTCAACAGCAGGTCATGAGCTTAAGCATGTGCAAGGTCCTAGGCTTCATCCTCAGCACTGTAATGAAGAGGGAGGGAGAGTGGGAGAGAAGGTTGGAGGGAGGAAGAAAATAAGCCCCACATCAGCCACGATGGCCTTTTTCAGAGCTGGGGTCTGTGTTGTTGAGGCTGGGTTCTAACGCTGGGGCCCAAACTCTCCTTCTGCCTCAGGTTCTTGAGTTGTTGGGATTCTGTGATGCCACTATGGCTGGCAAGTGTAGTGACACTAACTGCCATTTCCTCAAAGCCCAACAAAGTGCTGGCACGAATCAGGTTCTGTCAACACAATTGTTGTCAGTCAGTTTTCACTGCTGTGACAACATGCCTGAAATAAGCAGTTTTTAAAAATGAAAGATTTCTTCTTTTTTAAAAAAATTTTACTTTTTTATTGAATTTTTGTGATTTTCATACAACATAGTTTGATGGGTATAGATCTCCTCCCCTATCTACACCTGTCCACACTGCCTCCCACCCAATTTAATGTACTCTCATATATATAATGTGTCCTGGTGTCCCCAAGTGTCCTTCAGTATGAGTTCATCTTCTGGGCACACCAAGAGTCTCATCCCTATAAGACGCTGTCTCTGCCCGTCCCAGAAGCCATCAATTGCCAAAAGTTCCTTAGGTTGGGTTGGGATTTCTTAGCCACTTCCCCATATCTATGCTAGGATTTTGTCTTTTTTGAGCTTGTTTGAGTTTGTCTGACTCTTGTCTGACTGGTGCATGCTGTCACCATTGCTGTGAGTTCATATGAGTAACTGATTAGCTGTCTGGAAGACTCTGCTTCCCTGTGGTCACGCACCCCACTCTGTCCCCTTCTGAAATGATCCCCTAGCCAGGGGAGGCAGAATTTTGAAATAGGTGTCCTATTCAGGGGCAGCCTCCTGTTCTCTGCACATTGGCCAGTTGTGGGCTACTGTGTTAATCACCATCTACTGCATAAGAAGACTTCTCTGGTGAGAGTTGAGAGATGCATTCATTCTACGTGTAAAGGTTGTATTGAGATGTGTCACTTAGGGTTAAGAGTCTCACAGACACTTATTCTCTGCACTTGTTTGCCAAGTTCTGGAATTCTGTAATAGTCTCTATATGTTGCAAAAAAAGAAACTTCTTTGATGAGGGGGTGAAAGGACCACTTGCCCTGGCTAGTCAGGTGCTCTTGGGTAGCCTCAGCAAAACCAAGAGAAGATTTCTTTTGGCTCATGGTTCCAGAAACTTCATTCATGGTCACTTGGCTCTGTGGTTTCTGGACCCATGTTTGGTAAGGCAGAACGTTATGGTCACAGGTATGGTGAAGGAAAACTGTTCAAATGGTGGCCAGAGAGCAGAGAGAAAAAGGTCTGGGACAAGACAGACCCTTCAAAGTCACTCCGCAGTGACCTACTTCCTCCAAACAGGCCCCACCCCTTACTTATCCATTCATCTGTGAATTTATCAATGGATTAATTAGTCCATTGATGATGTCAGAGTCCTCATGATCCAATCACTTCTCAAAAGCCCGTAGCTGGCAACCAGGCCCTTAACGCTTAGGACATTTTAGATACAAACCAAAGCAATAGTCACATACAATATAATAATTTTTTTTGTCTTTTTGAGACAGGGTCTCCCTGTAGCCCCAGCTGTCCTAGAGCTCGCTATGTAGACCAGGCTGGCCTCGAACTTACAAAGATCCACCTACTTCTGCCTCCCAAGTGCTGGGATTAAAGGCATGCACCACCACGCCTGGCCTACAACATAATAATTTTTTTAAAAAATATTTGTTTTTATTTATTATTTCTATTTTATGCATATGAGTGTAATGCCTGCATGTAGATAAGTGCACCCATGTCATGCAATGCCCGTGGAGGACAGAAGAGGTTGTCGGATCCCCTGGAACTGGAGTTAAAGGACAGTTGTTAGCTGCCATGTGGGTGCTGGGATTCGAACCCGGGTCTGCTGCAAGAACAACTAGTGTTCTTAATCACTGAGCCATTTCTCTAACCCCTATCACATAATGATTTTTTTTTCTTTTGGTCAGCAGTGATCCCCATTTGTGACAGTGGCTCCATAAGATCACATTATACCTAGTGACAGTATAACAGTATTAATTTGTATAAGTACACTGTGACATTTCCTTTTTTGCTGGTTTTTTTTTTTTTTTTTAGACAGGGTTCTTCCTGTAGCCCCAGATTACCTGAAACTCACTGTGTAGACCAGGCTGGCCTTGATCTTACAGAGATCGTCCTGCCTCTGCCTCCTGAGTGCTGAGTTGAAGGTGTGCACCACACACTTGGTGACAGTGACATCGCCTAAGAAGACATTCATCAATCCACATCTTCGCTATTAAGTTGGGAAGATGAGTAGCACAGACTCTTAAATACTCTGGGACGACTCGGACATCTTTGAGGGTTAGTGTTCTTTCTCTGTGTATGTCTTCAAAGTAAATGATTTCATTTCCAATGACCACAAGCCCCGAGGGAACGTATCTGTTTCTTCCGTGACAAGGGAGGCCAGAGTAGCAAGGAATACTGGAAGAGGCCAGGCCAGCTTCGATGACAGACGTCGCTCAGTTCACTATTTGCTGAGTGACAGCACTGGGAGCTGAATTTAGAGCTGCAGCCGCTCACCTATGGTTAGAGAAACTCCAGCTCCATTGTTCCAAACGCTCAGGAGACCTGGGTGTGGTAACACACAGCTGCAAACCCAGCACTCTGGAGGCTGAGACAGGGGGATCACGGAGCTCAAGTCCAGCCTGGGCTACAATACAAGACCTTATCAAAAACAAACAAATAAATAATAAAACTTTCAGATGGAAAAGACAGAATAAGTTGGTTGGAAAATGTGTGGGAAAACAGGCATATTTAATTTGTGGGACTCTAAATCCTACCCATTCAATGAGAATTATTAAAAATATGTAGTCTTTAAGGTAAGAATTCCTCTTCTAGGAATTAATAACCAGATTTGTTCTCACATAGATACACAGGGCTAGTAATTATAGGAAAAGACTAGAAACAGTGGAAATGACCTGGGGGTGGGGGTGTTGGCTAAGAAAATTTTAGCACATCCAGAAAATGAAATATAGGGAAAATATGCTTTCTTCCACACTAACATGGAATTAAGTCAAACACCTCTCATGAGGGAGAGGCGCACACTGATGCTTATACATGAATGTACCACGTAACAGCATTTCAGTAAGTCATGAACTATGTGTACATTGGTGGTCCATGACTAACATGCAGCTGAAAAATTCCCATATCCTAGTGAAATCAAAGACATCATAATATTGCAGCACAACATGTTTATGTTTTGTGATGATGCAGGTTTGCTAAGGCACACTGTGATGACAGCTTATAAAAGTATGCCACATACAGTTAGGCCCAGAATAGAACCCTGGTTAGTGATGGTCAATGGCTAGAGTACTGGCTTGTGTGTTTACTGTACTGTACTTTCAATAATTATTTTAGTGAATGCATTTATTGATTTATTGATTTATTGATTTTTGAGGTAAGGTCTCCCTATATAGTTTAGGTTGCCCTGGAACTTCCTATATAGCATAGGCTAGCCTTGAACTTATAATCATCCTGCCTCAGTCTTGAATGCTAGGATCACAGATGAACCCTCATACCTGTCTATAGTCCTGTTTATACTTTTTAAAGAAGTTTACTCTTAAACAATTAACACTTCCATCTTAAGCCAGCAGCAACCTCAAAGTTCAGTTACATCTCATGATAACATCAAGAAGCTACATGAGAGGGCTGGGGATGTAGCTCAGTTAGTAGAGTGCTTGCCTAGCATGCATGAAGTCCTAGATTCTATCCGCAGTACTGCATAAACCCTGTGTGGTAGTCTAACCCTTCTTCCCTCGCTTAGGTCTAACCCTTCTTTCCTTGCTCACCTGGGTCATGGATACAACCACGTGTTCATCAGTCTTTTGCCACTGTGAAAAAATACTTGAGAAAATCAACTGAAGGGAGGAAGAAATGGTTTGAAATTTTCATCCAGGGTCACTTGGCTTCATTATTTCTGGGCTGTGGTGAGGTGGAGCATCATGGCAGGGAGCATGTGGTGGAGCAGAGCTGCTCACCTCATGGCAGCAGGAAACAGAGAGCCAGGATCCAAGCACAAGACACACCCTTCAACAACACGTTCCTAGTGACCTCTTCCAATGAGGTCCCACTTCCTAAAGTCTCCACTACCTCCCATAGCATCATCCTCGTGGGACCAAGCCTTCAACACATGAACATGGAGGGCATTCCAGATCCAAACCTTCTCATTGCTGTCTTCCTGTTTGCTGTGCAAACACAGCAACAGCATCCTGTTCAAACCTGAATTCATTTGCTCAAACCTCCAGTGTTTCCCATCTCAGAGGAAAATTCAGTCACTGTGCTGTATAGGGGATAAAGTCTTCCATCTTGGAAGGAGGCTCTGTAAGACTCAGCAAGTTCTAAAGGGAACTTTAGAACTTTCTGCTGCAAACCTCCTTAAACTCAGGAAGTAAACAACTCAAAAGCTTCAGGAAGTTCCTGAAACTGACCAGGCTCATACTAAACTCTTCCTCTCTAAGCATATACAAGCAGTATGACTGTTGAGAGACAGCTCAGATAATCTGAGCTGCTTGGAAGAGACACTCTCCAATCTGTTGAGCTGACTGCAGGTTGTGCAGTGGCTCCAGGCTTCCTGTTTCCCTGAGCTGTCACCCATGCTGGGTGGGCTTTGGTGATGGAGCTATCTTTGAGTCATTTCTGCTCCTGTAAGTTAACCCTCATCCATGCTCCTTTAGTGGGGTGAGGAACCCCAATAAAACTCATTGGTGGTGTCTTTATTTTGGTCTGTCCTTTGTTCTTTATCTGGGGTGAGTAGATGTTTGTTTACAACTCCCCAGGAACAGTTGCACACAATGGGCTCCGGGAGAGACATTGTCTCAAAAAATAAGGTGGAGAGTGATCAAGGAAGATACTGATGTTGCCCTCTGACTTCCATAGTAACACCCTCCACCCCCCACTGCACACACCCCTACCTATAAGGCCCTTTACAGACTCTTCTTCCTTTGTGGTTTCAGCGACAGTGTCCTCTGTGCTCTTGCTAGAGTTCTCCGAACACAAGATCTTTGCACTTGCTCTCCCTTCTGCCTGGGAACTCCTTCCAGACAGCTGGAGACTCATTTCCTCACTTCCTACAGGCCTTCACTCCAACTTCACCTCTCCAATAAGGTGTTGGGCTGCTCTGTCTGCACCTGTGGCCCCCTTTGCTTTGCCCACCTCTGTCACACCCTCTTCCACCCACACCCTTTACCCACATCCTCCCCTGCATTTCTGTAGTTGATCTCACCATGGGGCAACTCACTGTTCATTCACCTACCTTGTATGTTTCCTGAAGACAGGAAAGCTTGGCTTTTGCGCACAGCTGGTCCCTAAATCTGTAACAGTGCACACATTAGGTGCTTGACAAGCACCTGTGGAAATGATGACGTCACTTGCTTGGATGGCTCTCTGGACGGTGACTGTCACTTATGGAAGGGCTCTTCTGAGCGGCTTCCCTGTCAGGCGCTCCCTGTGACCCTGTTTGTCTGCACACAGCATCTCCTGTTCCATCTGTGGCCATGGCTTCCCTGAGCCCAGCCAACATTACCTGTGTCTTCCCAGCACCTGCTCTGTCTTCAGAGCCACCCTGAGGCTTCCCCAGAGCCTGAGTCAGAAAGGTGGCGAGGGGTGTGGGCCAGCCAGGCACTGAGTGGGGCAGAGGTCAAGCCCAAGAAGCAAGCACTGCTCACTTTGGTCAACTCGTGCACAGGTGGAGTTTACTGCCGAGGCTTTGGGCGTCTCAAGAGAAACTGGAAATTTTTGTTGCAATTTTAAGACAGGGTCTCATGTAGTCCAGGCTGGCCTTGAACTCTCGGCACAGCTGAGAGTAGCCTTGAACTTCCAGGCGTTGAGATTAGTGGTGAGTGTCACTGTATCTGCCTTTTGTTTTTATTTTTTATTAAAATATTTTATTATTTTTATTTTATGTGCATGAGTGTTTTGCTAGCATGTATGTAAGTGTACCACATCTGTGCGATGCCTGAAGAGTCCAGGAGAGGGCGTCAGATCCCTGGAACTGGAGTTAGGGATGGTTGTTAGCTGCCATGTGGGTGCTGGGAATTGAACCAGGGTCCTCTGGAAGAACAGCAAGTGTTTCCAACCACTGAGCCATCTGTCTAGCCCCTTGTTTTTTAAATGATAGGCCTCCTAATTTAAAACAAAACAAAAAAACTCAGAAAATTAGAATTTCTCAGCCACTAAGTTTGTGACTGAGGGCCACTAGTTTGTGACTTCTGTATACACTGACCTTGCAGAAAGTTGATCCTTTCTGCCTGGGTGAAGAGGAGTTGTTCCTAGGATGGAATTTATCCACAGTTGTAATATTGCAGGAAAAATTTCAGGTCTATCTCATTTTTTAGAGAGGGTGGATCCTAGTTACTTAAGAGTCTTGTTTACAGAGTTCAGGATTGTCCTCTTTGTCAATGGCCTTTTTCTGCTCAAAGATATTAATAAGGAGCATGCATTGGGTGGCAAGCAAACCTGTGGGAGCTGGGCCTCATCTGAGAGGAACAAAATTAAAGGGGTGAAGGCTGGACGGTGATATGAGCAGGACACAGGGAGGAGAGACGCTAAAAAGGATGCAGGTCCAATGGAGATTTTTATCCACCAAGAACTGTGGGGCATTCGGTGTGAGCTCCTTCCCTGGTCTTTATATAACACCTTTGGTAAAACCTTCGCAGCTGACACCCTACTTGTGCCAGCTGAATTCGTTCTAGGGCTGGAAGAGGTAAAGGTATCAATTGCCATGTGAGTCACTGTGCAAAACAGGAACAGGAAGTCATCCTCTCCCTGCCCCAGGGCCAGAGAAGGACCCTTCAGCCTCTCACAACTGCATGCCAGCTCATGAGTTCTAGTGTATATGTGTTTTGAGTTCAGGTTCTTTAATACCAGGGATTAGTCAAGAAGGGGAGGAGGGGGACCCAGGAGCTCCCTCTTCTTGCTCTTGTTAGATTTAGAAGGACAGAGAAAGTATAAAGTTTAGGTAAAAGAGCAGAGCCAGACCTTGCAGTAGACTGAACAGCTTTATTTCTAGTTCAGTGAAGTGGCAACAGCTTCTCTGCAGACAAACAAGCTGTGCAAAGCTGTGAGGGGGTGGTGCTGAATTATATATGGCTAGGAAATAAAGAAGGCACACACAGCTGCGAAGTCTGGGTTGCAGTATCCTTGGGCCCTTTTCCTGGAGCTGCAGAACAAACTGTTTAGCTGGTTGTGGCTAGGTTGATGATGGTGGAGCAAGGCCAGCAGAGACACATCCTGGCAGGAGGAGTGGGCTGTCTGGCAGCTGTGGTAGTCCCTAAGCTCTGAGGTGTGACTTGAAACCTGGGGACCTATGTCACAGCTTTGAGCAGCTTGGGGTCTGTCTGGGAAGATCCAACTTGGTAGGGACACAGAGCAGGGATATGGGACTCAGAGGTCCTCTGTATCTAATTCTAAGCACAAGCATTTTTTTCCTTTGAGGCAAAGTCTTGCTATGTAGACCAGGCTGGCCCTGAACTCATAATCCTTTTGCCTCAGGCTCCATGGTACTGGGTTTTACAGGTGTGCCATCATGCTCAGCAAAGGGCTGGACTCTGTTAACTGAGGGCACTGAAGGCATTCTGGTGTCCAAAATCTTAGCTGCAAGCTATCGTCCCTACTGCGGCAGACCCTGGATCTTTTGAACACCCGAGCTTCTTGGAGGGCAAAGAAAGCCTAGGTCTGGCAGGAGAAATGGCTCAGTGGTTAAGAACACTGATTGTTCTTGCAGAAGACCCAGCTAGGTTGGTATCCCAGCACCCACATGGTGGCTAACAACCACCAATAACTCCGGTTCCAGGGGACCTGACAGCCTCTTCTGTCCTCCACGGGCACTGTATGACATGGGTGCACTTACACACATACAGGCAATATACTCATTAAATTAGTAAAACATTTAAAAAGAAAAAAAAGCCTAGGTCTTTAGGGGTAACCTATGGCAAGACAGTGGTCCCCAAACTGCTAGTGACTACCATCTTTCCTTGCAGCCCTGGCTTGGCTGCCTCCTGGTGAAGCCCTCTTCCTTTACCCCACTTTAGGCAGGATTAGCAGCTTCCAGAGCTGTCACCTGGGCCTCTTCAAGTCTCAGTGTCTTCATTAGTTGCCTTCAGTTTAAGCTTAGTCCAGATGCTCATCTTCACAGAGGTTAATGAGCCAATTCACAGATGCGCTGACCATGGGCGCTAAGTGACTGCTGTGTGTGACTCCTAGGGGTGGGAGGTTTGTTCCCACCTCACTCTTCCGGATGTGAGTGTCGTGGTGTCTGGGTTCCTTGTTGCTCGCACACCCGGGCTCTTATGAAGCTGGCAGGATTGCGTCTCAGGGGACACTCCTGGCTTCGGGATCCCGTTTGTGCTCTGTGAAGAAGCTCCTTTGTGAATACCAAAGATTCTACTAGCAACTCTGACCTTCACTGTGGCTTCCCCTCAGCCACACTCTGTGGGTCCCTGACTCCTGAAAGGGCCCTGCATTAGTCCCCAGCCCCACATCCAGTCATCCTAGGGCTTTGAGCTCTGACATCATCCCTCTGTAAGGCTGCCCTAGCTGGCAGCGCCAGTCTCCACCAGCTTCCCAGGCAGTAGACTCTCCAAACATCAGGCAGGTTCAAGTTCAAGTACTCAGTGGGCTCTGAACACAGCCCCGGGCTCCTCAGCCATCTGCACACCCATCCCCTTTGAAGGTCCACTTTGGGCGACCCTCCACCGTCAAGGTAGTGATAATGTGCTAAAGCTGTGTGCTTTCCTCAAAAAATAATCACCCAGAGTCCCTTTGATTTCCAGGGACATGGAGACTTCTTGCTGTACCCCCTGTCAGGCCAGCCCTTTGAACAAGCTCACTCCATAATTTAGAGTTTGAATCTGGTTTTAAATGGCAGTTAAAAATTGTATGTGGCAGTTCACAATGAAATTTAGCTTGACAGCTTGGACATAAAACTAAAAATAAATGACTTCACATCCAAATAATAAGTAATAACAATGTTAGCCTGCATAAGAATAGCAGGGCTGGATTCAAATACAATATTAATTTTAGGGATATGAGTGACTGGGGAGAGTCAGAGGAAAGAAACAAATCCTTCATATAGCAATCGTCCTCTTATCCCCCAGGCAACCGGCTGCCTTTCACCTCCGCGGCTCGGCAATTATGTGGTGTAATGGAGGCAGCGCAAATAAGCAGAAAGATTTTATTAAACCAAATGAGCAAATCATCTGCGTATTATTGCGATTTGATTGACACTGACAAGTGTCGAGCAGACGCGGATGTGAATATGATAAAGAAGCTTGCAGAAAAGCTCTTGATAATGTTACTCTTGATAAAGTTGCCTGGCCACCCTCTCTAAGTAAATAAAGGGGAGAGGAATATAACGCATATTAATTCACCCGGTTTGCAGCCCACCAGAGGATGGAAGGGGGGAAAAAGTTGCAATGGGTTCAGCGTGTGGCATTTTATATGAATACCAAAATTGCATTCATGATTCACACAGACTTTACGATAATATATTAATATTAAAACTAAAGGTCATTCCACATAACGGTTAAGCTGCCTGAACTTCAACCTTTATACCAATAACAGACTCTGGAAAGGAAGGGAGAAATATTTGAATATCTACAATTTGGGGCGGGGGGAGGATTGCGGGCTAAGACCAGCCGAGGTAGCTCTCACCCACCTGCCGTCTCCGGGGACAATTAAAGGGCTACCTCGAGGATGGCTGCACTGGAGACAGCTGGGGCTGCCGAGCGAGGAGAGGCGATTAATTGCCACAGGCCTTCGGGCCTTCGCGCTGTACGTTCCACTAATGATTCCCTCATGAGCGGAGGGGCGCGCTGCCACGGACGGGGCTTCCCGGGCGGCGTCAGCACAAAACTCTACCCGGCTGCCGGGGCGCTCGGAGCAAATGGCCCTGCCCAGGCAAAGCTCTGTCTAGGATGATTTAGGGAGACCTGCCTAGAGGCAGGGGGCCAGCTGGGGTGACCTCTGGAGCTCCCTCCAGGGGGTGGCTTGCTCTGATTCTGTCAGTCCGACTGACTCAAACAAGAGTGTCTTGGGTGGGTGGGACCTGAAAATGGCCCTGAAGAGCTCAAAGAAGAAAGTGGGGACCAGGAAGGATGGCAGGTCTCACTGAAGAACTCTCTTCCAGGCCTAGAGAGATCATCCCATAGTCCATAACAGTAGCCTCTGGAGAGAAGAATTAAAAAAAAAAGTTTATGTGGCCCTTTGTCACCCAGGGAGATCACAAGCCTGGGCAGGGAAGATAGGGTGGTCCAGGAGCTTGGGGGGCCCTGTCAACTCATAGAACCCCACAGAGCCCACAAGTGCTTCAGAGCTGGGTTATTCTGCTTTTTGGTGAAATCATTTGTAGCTTGAAGTTGACCATTGTGAGAAGAATTTATATCATGAAAATTGCAAGCAGTAAAAAGGAGACCTCCAACCCCATCCCCACCAGTCAATTCTCAAGCATTTATCAGCATTTCACTGGCCAGTGTGTGATGGCAATGTGAAGGAAGAGTTCACTTTTGCCAAGTCACTGAGTCCCTGTGGTAACAGCATTATCTCATAAAGGCATGGAAACATGGCTTATTTTATTTGGAACCGATCACGTCTTCATGAACCTCAACTTGGTACAAAATAAGGGAAGGATAAAAAACTAGACTAAATCCAGCTGGGTGTGGGAACATTGGCCTTTAATCCCAGCACTGAGGAGGCAGAGGCAGGCTGATCTCTGTGAAATCAAGGCCAGCCCGATCTACAATGGAGAGTTCTAGGCTAGCTGGGGCTACAGGACTCTGCCTCAAAAAACAAAAACAACAGACAAAGCTAGACTAAATCCAATCAAATACTCTAATTGTAACAGCATCTCTGTAATGCTGTGTCCTTTCTGGGGAAAGACTTTGGGCTCTGGTTTCGGGGGAGCTGCCCTGCTCAGTAGCATTTGAGAAAATGGAGTGGGCTATTGGAGTGTTGTGAGTACCTGGTCCTCTAAAGGCGTCCCTGGCCCCTTGTGGCATTCTAAACTGGTGGACTGGTGACCTGGTCTCTCTTGATCCTCCTGGTCATTCCTTGACTAACTGGCTCAGCCTGATCTTTGGCAGGTAGACAGCCACATAGCCCACCAGGGGAGCCCAATCCAGGAGGAAGAAGGGCAGGGGGCTCCCTTCTGGGGTCTGGGTGGGAGTTGGGAGGACAGCATTTTCCCTCTGCCCCCCCCCCCCGCCCCGTTCCTTTCTGTAACATTTCTAGGCTGAGATAATGAGCAGGGAGCCAGGACACATACCCAGCTGCCTTCTTGGCTGCCTTCACTCCCACACTGCCAGGACCATGTTCCCTAACTCATGAGGGGGGCAACAAATTTGATGGGTCATGACTAGCATCTATAAGAAATGAATCTCAGGGGCTGGGAAATGACTTAGCCAAGCACTTGCTGTACAAGCAGGAGGACCCATGTTTCATCTCCAGCACCCATAAAAAGCTGAGTGTGGTGACACATACCATAATTCTAGCACTAGGAAGAAGAGACAGGGCTTCTGGGGGCTTGCTGGCCACCTTATCTAGCTAAATGGGTGAGTCCTAGGTTCAGTGAGAGACCCTGGCTTTAAAAAAGTAGGGTGTGGTGGTGTATGCCCTTAATCACAGCATTTGAGAGGCAGAGGCAGGTGGATCTCTGTGAGATGGAGGCCAGCCTGGTCTACATAGTAAATTCCAGGCCAGCTGGAGCTACCATGACTCAAACCAAAACAAGAATAAAACAAAAACAAAAGAAGTTAGAGAGCAATAGAGGAAGACACCCACTGTCATCTTCTGCTCTTTGCACACATACAAACACACAGATATGTGCAGGCACATACATGTGTACACACATGTCTATATCCCCTCACACAAAACAAAAATTTAAATATTCTGTTTTTATTATTTTTATTTTATTTGTATGAGTGCAATACCTACATGTATGTAAGTTCAGCCATGCAGTGCAATGCCTGCGGAAGTCAGAAGAGGGCATCGATTCCTTAGGAACTGGAGTTACAGGTGGTTGTTAGCTGCCATGTGGGTGCTGGGAACTGAATCTGGGTTTTCTGCAAGAGCAGCTAGTTCTCTTAACCACTGAACAATCTCTCCAGCCCCACAAAACACAAATTTAAAAATGAGAAAGTTGTTTTCTAAAATTTATGTGTAGGGCTGGAGAGATGGCTCAGCAGTTAAGAGCACTGGTTGTTCTTGCAAAGGACCCAGGTTTGATTCCCAGCACCCATATGGCAGCTAACAACCATCCTTAACTCCAGTTCCAGGGGATCCAACACCCACTCCTGGCCTTTGAGGGCACTGTTCACATGAGTGCACTTACATGCAGGCAAAACACACATAAAATAAAAATAAAAATATTAAAAGTTTAACGTTTGTGCGTATGCTCCTCTCCCTCAATATACCATGGATTGAACTCAGAATCTCAAACACTAGGCCAATACTCTACTGAGCCACATGCTTAGCTCCCTTTTTACTTTTTGAGTCAGGCTCTCATAAAGTTGTTTGGGGTGGCCTTGAACTCACTCTTGGAACCTTCTTGCTGATCTCTTGCTTTGGCCTACGGAGTACCTAGGATCACAGAGTCTTATAGACTACCATATCACATGTCCCAGGGGACACTGGGACCTCTTCTCCACATTGGGACTGGGCGATGGCTAAACACTGGTGGCCTCCAAGCTTGGCTCTTGAGCCAATGAAGATGGGGGAGGGGAGGGAGAGAGGGAGAGGGACGAGAGGGAGAGGAGGGGGAGAGGAGAATATTTCATACAAGCCTGGCTTTCCATGCAAAATCCAGTTCTGAATGACAGAACTTCCCTTGTGTTCCCTTGTGTTCCTTGTGTAAACAATCATGACCTTTCCACACTCCTTGAGGAAGTTTGACTCCTCCAGCCAACTAGGGAGAGGATCACATTCCGAAGGGCCAAAGAAAAGGTTTTTTCTGATGACTTTTGTTACAGGCTTTCGGGCTGCTTTGCCATACCCTCTGTGCTGACATTCTCTGCGTCCCCTTCTCATCGCAAATGCAGCAGTCACTGAGAACCCTGCCTTCCACTTAGCGTCACATAGGTCTTTGTCCTCTGTCCTGGTTGCTGAGATCCACACGTGGCTTTAATAAGCAACTCCATGAGGCTGAGAAGAAAGTTAAAGCAAATGACTGGAAGGCCGCGGCCCTAGGACTAGGTTGAGGCTGTCTTGAGACTGCGCTCTGCCTCTATCTAGCCTGTAAGCTGCAGAAGACAGCTTCCTTCCTGTCACATCCCCAAGAGCCAAGGACACTTAGTAGGTGGCAGTTAAAGTGACAGAATGAATGAGTGTAGACTTGGTGAGCAGGTGCCAAACTTCCTGGACCTCTCTGAGGTCTCTGTAGTGGTTCTAGGAACCGCGTGTGAGATTTGAGACTCAGCCTTATCACCTCGGGACAAATCCAAGACACCTTTGTATATTCCTTTATGAATCTGCCAATCGGCAGAAAGCTGGGAGGCAAATTAAAGTGATCTCAAGCTTCTCTGTTAATCCTCTAATCATGTTACCACTTTTTTTTTATTGTTGTTTCAAAAGAGTACTTCAGGCGCCCATCAATATGAATTAATAGAACTGAATGTGGTGAGTCCCTGGAAGCCCCGTAGAGACGAAGGGAGGAGGTTAGCAAGTTTAGGGGCAGCCTGGGCTACTGAGCCAGACCCTGTCTCAACCAAACCTAAAAAGCACAAACAAAATGTACATGTTGTTAGCCCTGCAAAACAGCAGAGTATTGTGTATTCCTTCTTCATTATGTCTTTATATGTGTCCTGTTGCTGCTAGTAAAAGTGAGATATGCTGGGGCTGGAGAGATGGCTCAGCAGTACTGGCTGCTCTTGTAGAGGACCCAGATTTGATTCCCTGTGCCCACATGGCAGCTAACAACCGACTGTAACTGCAGTTCCAGAGGAATCCAGTGCCTTCTTCTCAACTCTGCAGGCATTGCCCAACATGGGTGCACTTACATACAGGCAGGCAATATACTGACACACATAAAATAAAAAATAAATACAAATTTTAAAAAGTGAGATATGCATATACCAATGTGTTTTATATCCATCGATTCAAGGGTATAGATGATGATAACTTCACTATTTAATTTTGATTAATGGTCTGAGGAAAAGAAAAGAAAAGAAACATATATTTGGGGGGATGTTAGGCCTCTAAATTTTGTAATGTTTCAAGGGATAAAATCAATGCACTCTATTAGAAATGCTGACTACCATGTCCCGTGTTCATATGTTAACAGAATGAGAGAGCACAACTGTAAGGTATTCAGGGTTTATCAGATATCACTATACTAATCCTTGCTTTATGGCCTGTAACCAAAATTTTATTTTGAATGAATAGACTCTTTTCCTAGGTGCCTTTTTCAGCACTGTGTTCCTGTTACCCACACAGAGTGCAAACTTCGTTTTTTTTTTAAAAATATTTTATTATTTCGATTTTATGTGTATGTGTGTATTGCCTGCATGTAGGTAAGTGTACCTGTGTTGTGCAATGCCCGAGGAGGACAGAAGAGGCTGTTGGATCTCCTGGAACTGGAGTTATAGACAGTTGTTAGCTGCCATGTGGGTGCTGGGATTCAAACCTGGGTCTTCTGCAAGAACAGTCAGTGTTCTTAACCGCTGAGCCATCTCTTCAGCCCCCGAGTGCAAACTTTGTAACCTGGTGCTCAAGGCCAAGAAGATGAACAACCCTAAACTCCTTTCCCAATCTCTTATTCATTCATTCATTCATTCATTCATTCACTCATTCATTCATCAGAAAAATGCCTGTTAAGTATCAGTATAACTGTTAGATTTTTGGCAAGAATTTGTATTCCTGGAAAGGAGACACAAAAGATGTAAATAAGACATTGTACATTGTAGCAGGTGCTGTGAAGGGAGTACCCAGAGTAAGGGGCTAGGGAGCATCTAACAGGGAGCATCTAATAGGGAGGAGCCTTGAGCAGAGATGTCAGGAGGCCTCTTAGGGGCATGCATCAGAACTAAGAGCCAGCTAAGGAGAGAGTCAGGCAAAAGCTAAAGGGAATACTGAGCACAAAGCCCAGGGAGGGCCTGCTCAGCCTGTGCTCACAGAGGATGATGGTCAGTGGAGAGAAGCCCCCTGGGGAGAGGTGTGAGTGGTCAGAGACAGGAGGCAGCTCATACCAGGCCTCAAGAATCAGAATAGCAACATTATGCTAAATTTGAAGTTAAATATTACCTGTTCTATGTAATGAGAATTCAACTTCTAGAAGATAAAGAAAAATGGAAATGCTTTAAGCTGGAGGACAGATAACACTTCAGACAGCCCAGGATAGGACGGAACTGCTACTCTGTACCGGCATAGGTGAACTTCAGATACTTAATGCCATGTGACAGAAGCCAGACTTTCTGGGACTGGAGCCATGACTCAGCAGTTAAATGCCCTACTGTTCTAGAGGCCCTGAGTTTGGTTCCCAGCACACATGTCAGGTGGCTTACAATGTCCTGTAACAGCTCCAGGGACTCTGATGCCTGTGGCCTCCACAGGCTCCTGCATTCACATGCATACACACACACACACACACACACACACACACACACACACACACACACACTACCATCACACCTTCTGTCCACCTTAAAAACAGAGGAAGTGATCAGGCATCCATACACGCAATTAAAAATAATAAAAATAATTTTTTATAAAAGGCAAGATTTTGGAGAAAGAGGTGTAGCTCAGCAGAAGAGCACATTTTGTATATACAAGGCCATGGTTTCGATGCCCATGCCAGAATAAAAGGGACAGGATATATTAGTTACTTATTATTGTGTAACAAAATTACCTCTAAATCCAGCAGTGGCTGGGAGGCAAACTACCACCATGCATCTGGACGGAAACCACGTGTGGAAGCTGCAGAGCACATTGCTGTCTTACTTTCAGAGAATAAGAAAGTTCTGTGATTCCTCACAAATGAGCCTCGTCCTTGGAGCTTTTCGAAGTCACAGTGACAGAGCCAAGGGATTCACGGCGCTCATTATCCGCATTACCGGAAGCAAAATGTACTATCTTATTGAGTCAGCTGGGAAAAGAGAACGCCCTCTGACATACGGGCTGTGATGGCAGCCAGACTGCTTGCCTAGCAGAGAGTCCCCACCCATGGAGCTCGGACGCTCGCGGTTCAGAGCCTCGGTTTCTCTCACCTGTGAATCCTGTGGCTGGAGCCGGCAGCTGAGGTCCTGGCCACTGCAGAGTTTGCCGTCATTCTATGCACTGCCAACATGCTGCTTCCTGTGTGACAAGCCCCTGAAGCCCACTGGGGCACTTCCTAGACCCCTTGGGATACTGTCACATCTGCTGGCCACCTGCTCTACTATTGAAGGAATCATTTTCTTCAAATAAACAGTTTTAAATGTGTAGATGTTGAAAGTATACTTCCTATCACAACAGTAATCAGGGGGAAATCAACAAGACTAGCCAACTGAAAGAGAATTGTAAAACAAACTCAAGGACAGCTAGGCAGAGGGTGACACTGCTGGTGGAGACTGAGCCTGCATTTCTTTAACGAGGCACCAATGAGGAGAGGCTTACAGACCTGTTAGCACCACGCTGAGCTGTTCCCCTCGCTTTTCTGAGAGGCTTCCATCGTTGTGCCAAGCGTCACTTGGTCCTTTGGTGATCGGGTGTTATCTAGTGCCCTGTTTGTGTGCGACCTCCCATTAGCCACTAGCAGGCCTTCCACACTTTGACAAACATTGGTAGGCATTGTATTTACTTACCCAGGATTCCATCTTTGCTTCCCTTCACTGAGCTCCCAGTGACCTGGTGGACTCTGGTTGATCCAGCTCTGCATTCCTACCCTTGGAGGAGGTCTGTCTACCCGGATCAAGCCACACTTCAGGGAGGCATGGTAAGAGCGGAGGGAGGGTGGCCGCTATCACCAGTCAGGCTGGGTGTGTTTGTCCCCAGTGCTGCTGTCTGGGGAGGATGGGATTAGGGGGTGATGGCTAGAGGAGATGGGGCTTACTTTAGAAATGATGAAAGTTTTTTTGTTTTTGTTTTTTTTTTAATTAAAAAACATGGAGCTGGAGAGATGGCTCAGCGGTTAAGGACACTGGTTGTTCTTGCAGAAGACCCGGTTTTGAATCCCAGCACCTACATGGCAGCTAACAATTGTCCATAACTCCAGTCCCAGGGAATCTGACAGCCTCTTCTGACCTCCGAGGGCATCGCACGACATGGGTACACTTACCTACAGGCAGGCAATACATGCATACACATAAAATAAAGACAATAAAATTTAAAAGAAGTTTTAAATTAAAAAAAAAATTTACTTATTTAGTAGGAGGTGGAGCACGGGCATGTGTGTGGAGGTCAGAGGACAATTTTTGGAGTTGGTTTTCTCCTTCTACTATGTGGGTCCTGGGGATTGAATTCAGGAGGTCAGGCTTGGTGGCAAGCACCCTTATCCACTGAGCCCTCTCACCAACCCGATGAAAGAGTTTTAACATTGTGGTGATGCTTAAAAAATGAATATATTAAAAATCACTGACTGATATGTTAATTTTACATTTATTTATATATCTTATAAATTTATAAATTTAAATTTATTCTTTGACAACCTCATACATGTAATGTGTTGTGATCACATCCTTCCTTACCCCTCCCTCTTCCCCAAGACTCTCCTCAAACTGTCCCCCACTTCATGTCTTCTTTTATTTCAATTAAACATTTTAAAAATTTATTTTTTTAAAATTTTATGTATATGAGCATTTTACCTGCATGTAAGTGTGCCTGTGTTGGGCAGTTCCCACAGAGACCAGAAGAGGGTGTTGGATCCTCTGGAACTGGAGCTACTTGATGGTTGTGAGCCCCTATGTGAGTGCTATGAACTGAACTCGGGTCCTTTGCAAGAGCAGCCAATCCTCTTAACTACTGAGGCATCTCTCTGCTCCCCCCCCTCCACTTTTGTTTGTAATAACTCACTGAGTCCAATCAGTGCTGCCCACGTGTGCATGGGTGTGGAGCCCTCCTCTGGAACGTGGGCAACCTACCAGGCACCATAGCCTCATAGAAAATTGACTCCCCCTAACCCAGCAACCATCGACTGCCCATAGTGCCTCAGCTAGGGGTGGGGCTTCAGGAACCACCCTCCATCCATGTTGGATTGTTGACTGGCTTGTTAGTGCCAGTAACTATATGTGTGCAATAGCCATGTCAAGTCCAGAAGACATTTCACACCTCTTGTCCCCATCTTCCAGCTCTTACGTTCTTTCTGCCCCGTTTTCTGTACTGTTCCCTGAGCCTCGAGAGGGGAGAGGTTAATATGGATGTCCCCTTTAGGACTGAACATGCAACAGTCCCTTATACTCAGCTTTTGACCAGCTATGAGTCTCTGTATTGGCTCTTCCCCACTGTAAAAAGAAGCTTCTCTGACAAAGTTGAGAGCAGCACTAATCTCTAGGTGTAAGCATAAACATTCAGAAGGCAGTGTGACACCATGAACATTTAGCAAAACAACAATAGTAGGTTCCCCAGAGGGTCTATGACCTCCCCAGTCAAGGCTTTTGACCAGATCTACAGTATCAGGCATAAAATCCCTCCTGTGGAAGAGGCCTCAAATCCAGCCAGGAAACACCTGGTTACCCCCTTCACAGTCATACCATTATTGCACCATCGGGCACATATTGCTTGGCAGGTTGGTTGTAACATGTAGGCTCTAGATCATTGATGATTTTTCTCCCTTGGTGGCCTGCATTGCACCTTCTAGAACTATCAAAGTTGGCCAGTAAGGAGGATGTTTCCCAGTTAGTTCCAGATTAATTTCTCCACGTCCTGCAACCATGGTGGGGTCTTCAGCAATAGGGTCTTACACTGATAGAATTAAACGAGTGAATTACATGGGATGTGAATTATCTCAATAAAACTGTTACACAAACTAGGCAGCCTTGTGAATCAGCTGTGCTTGAACCTGGGCAGGTGGTAGGTGATATACCCTGATGCTGTTTATACAGCACAGCACTTGCAGTCCTGGCTCTACCTAAGAGTAATGAGGCAGGGTCAGAGTCCCCATCAGGCCCCACCTAGACCGTTGACTTCAGAAGCTGCAGTGCTGTTGACCTGCACAGTCTTTAAGGTTCCTCCCAAGGATTCTTACAGACAGCAATGGTGGAGAGCATGGGAGCAGAAGGTTCCCAAATAAAGAGGTAAACTCAGCTGGGCATGGTAGCATGTGTCTATAATCCCAACACTCAGGAAGCTGAGGCAGGAGGATCAAGATCTGAGGCCGGGGCCTGGGGAGATACCTCAGTGCTTTAGAACATTTGCTGCTCTTACAGAGGACTCAGGTTTAGTTCCCAGCACCTATATATGACATCTAACAGCCATCTATAACTCCAGTTCCAGAGGATCTGATCCTCCTCTTCTGGCCTGTATGGGCATGCCACACATGAGGTGTACTTACATACATGCAGGCAAAACACTCATACACATAACATAAAATACACCCCCCCCATGAAAAAAAGAACCTTAAAGCATATAGTTAAAGGGCTAGAGAGATGACTCAGTGGTTAAGAGCACTTGTTGCCCTTGCAGAGGACCTGCGTTCAATTCCTAACACCCACATGGCTGCTAACAACCATCTATGACTCCAGTTCCAGGGGAATTCAGTGCACTCTTCTGACCTCTGCAGGCATTGTACAACATGAGTGCACTTACATACATATAGGCAACACATCCATATACAAAAAATAAAAATAATAAATATTAAAAAACCATACATTTATGCATCCATAAAGAGAAATGGAGCTCTGACATGCACTATGAAATGGGTGAGTCTTGAAAACATGATGTTAAGTGAAGCAAGCCAAACACAGAAGGACAAACATTGAATGATCCCACATAGAGGTACTTAGAATAAGCAGGTTCATGAAGCTCACTAGGCCACTCTGCTCTTGATTATTAAAATGAAATACCTGAGGCTTGGGTGTTGAAAGTGTCATGTAGTCCTGATTCCAGTGAGAGCCTCTCTTAGCAGAATTATGTCATAGCAGGCAGCTCTGGCAGGAACAGGTAGGTGATGAGAGACCACATAGCCAAACAGGAGCCCAGAGAGGCTGGGTCCTATAGGCCCTCCCAAGGGCAGGGACTCTGGTGGCCCCAAGGCCTCCCACCAAGTCCTATTGCCTAAAGCTCCTGAACCACTCAACACTGCCACCGTGGGGCCAAATTTCTATCACACAAACATTTGGAGGACACATCCAAACCATAGTCATTACCAAGGACTGGAGGGAGGTGGGAATGAGATTCGTGTTTGGAGAGGACAGAATTTCTTTTTTTTAAAGATTTTATTATTTTTATTTTTTGTGGATGAGAGTTTGCACGAGTGTAAGTGTGCCACATGCATACAATGCCTGTGGAGGCCAGAGGAAGGCATCAGATCCTCTGGAATTGGAATTACAGGTAGTTGTTATCTATCATGTGGGTGCTGGGAACCTGAGTCCTCTGCAAGAACAGTCAATGCTGAACCATCTCTCCAGCCCCCCGACTCTCTTTTTTAAATTTTTATTTTTATTTTTTATATTTTATTTTTATGTTATATGTATGCATGTATTGCCTGTATGTAGGTAAGTGCACCCATGTCGTGCAGTGCCTACAGAGGACAGAAGAGGCTGTCAGATCCCCTGGAACTGGAGTGACAGACGTTAGCTGCCACGTAGGTACTGGGATTTGAACCCGGGTCTTCTGTAAGAACAGCCAGTATTTTTAACGGCTGAGCCATCTCTCCAGCCTCAACTTTTATTTATTTTTATTTTAAGTTATGTGTGTGTGGGTGTGCCCCTCAGGTACCTGCAGATGGCAGAGGCTTCAGATCCTCCTGAGCTGGAGTTAGAGGCATTTGTGAGCCAGCTAATGTGGGTACTGGATATTGAACTCAGGTCTTCTGCAAGAGCAGTATGCATTTTTTTTTGAGACAGACTCTCTCTGTAGCCCCAGATGGCCTGGAACTCATTATGTAGACCAGGCTGACCTCTATCTTACAGAGATCCACTTGCCTCTGCCTCCCTGGCTCTAGGATTGAAGGCCTGTACCACCATGCTAGCTCAGCATGCACTCTTAGCTGTAAAGCTATCTCTCCAGCCCCGAATTTCCCTTTAGGATATGGAACAACAAAATGGGTAGAGGTGCTCGTTGGGTGACATTGTAAGTACCCCCGATGCCACCAAAGCCTATGCTTTAAAGCACTGAAATGGTAAATACTATGCTATTCATATTTTGCCACAGTAAAAATCTTAGCAAATTATATAAAAAAGGAAATAATATACAGTGGGCCTCTCCATTTATAGGGAGATATTTTTCAGCCGTCACAAGGACCAGACCCAGTAGACTGTGGAAAAGCATACCACCTGGGATCTCACCCCAAGTGCAGCGGGCAACTTCCTTGGTCTCTGCATCTTGGTTTGCAGAGTGAAGAACAAATAATCCAGTCCACTGTGGTGTAGACTGCACAGAATATGTATTCAGATATCATAACTATGTACCATGAGCACTCACAGCTATGCAATGTGCTTAGCACAGTGGCTGTTGTACAGTAGGTGCTTACTAAGTACGATGGTGCCACTTATTAACACCCATGCCCACAGACATGGCTGTGATTCCGATCACCATTCAAAAGGCAGGGTGTATTTTGGTAGTGATAAAATATTCTGGAATTAGTGAGGATGGCCGCACATCTTCTGAATGGCCTAAAAGCCACTGGATGGTATACATTATACGGTGGATTTTGTGGCACACAAATTATGGCCTTAAACAAAGGCAGGGAGCGCAGTCATGGGAAATGCTCATAGTGTGGACACACAATGAAGTAGATGTTTGGTAGGCAGCATAGTTATGGCTCCATATTCAAGGCCCATTTCTTATTACAGTTGAGGAAAGGAGTTTCCTCCTAATTCCTGCATGCCAGCCTGAAGGCTGCCTGTGTGTGGCACTGAGAGAGGCCAGGACTGAGACCTGCAAATTCGAGTTACCTCTGTTCTCCGACCAATGAAAAGTGCTGCACAGACCCATTGTAATAGCTGGTATTGGTTGTCAACTTGACTGGATCTGGAATTATCTAAAATTTGAGCGGACTTTCTTGATCAGATTATTTGAAGCTGTAAGACCCACCCTGAATACGGGCAGAGCCTTCTGGTGGCAGCACATACAGAAGGCCATGGCAGAAAGGAGCTCTCACTGAAGACTTTATCTGTCTCCTTGCTGTGGCATTCATTTGCCAATAGTAGAGCCACCTTCTTTGAGTTCCAAGGTAGATTGAACACCAGCAGCTCTCCAGGAATCCTGTAGGCCTTCAGCACCAGAATGGGACTGCTGAGACACCCAGCCTCATGGATGGAGCAACTCCTGGATTCTCAGCCTCTCCAGAGTGGCGCAGCCATTGCTGGAATACTCAGAGTCTATCCTGTAAGCCAGACTAATAAATCTATATAATACACATATCTTATATATACACATATAATATATAATACATATATATTTATATATATTTATTTTATTAGTTCTGTTCCTTTAGAGAACCTTGGCTAATACACCAGTTCTAGCAATACAACAGGCATAACTGCCTCTTATTCAGCCACTCACCCCCTCCCCTGACTAGAAGCCCGAGGCTACAGTCTCCCCCACCAGATGCCACTGAAGTCTGAGCAGTAGCAGACACACAGGTGTGAACACTGTCTGGCAGTAAGTACCATACAAGACAGGTGACCCATTTCCAATGATAAAACCCAAAGACCGGGACCAGCTGCCTCCTGTCTGGAGTTGTGTTCACGACAGCTGTGGGACTAGCCAAGTCTGCATCCTGAGCAGGAAGGGAAGGAGTCTAGATCGTTCTGATGGCAAAAATCCAACAAAGCCCCCTCTGAGGACATGGGCTCACTAACATGCCAAAGTTGGTGTTTTCTGCTAGCCCTGCACCCTCCTCTGCACATACCATCTCTAGCCTTGGTATCATTTCCTCCACAGAAGCCTTCTTCTCCCTGGCTCAGTCATCTGGGTAAAGCTGCCTGTAGGGGAAGAGGGATGGAGGAGGCCTGTCCCTCTCTCAGCCTCACCTGTTCCTGCTCCTTCTGAAAACCATTCACCAGAGGACCTGGAAATCGGGAGGAATTCTCATCAGTAGCCCTGCTTCGTGGTGGGAATAAGGGCCAGGCCCTGCCTCAGCCAGCATAGCACCAGGGATGTACTGCCTCTCTGGTTGACTCACTCACTCACGCTGAGGGCAACGGGTCCTTACTGTGGGCAGTCTGGATGGCTGTGTGTGAGGTAAAGTCTTTCCTGGATGGAGTGGGAAGAGGGAGGCTGTGAGCAAAGGGGCGTTCTTAGGGTTCTGGCAACATGGAGACTGTAATTTTACTAAGATGCTGAATCATTTCTGATTGGGGCAGGAGAGACAATTTCTGCCCATAGTGATTCTAAGTAAGGAAAGCTGGGAGGACCCAGCCTGGTTCCACCGGACTAGTGGAAGTGGAGGGTCTCAATAAAGAGCAGGGGCAGTTAGCACACAGGTGTAGAGGACTGTCCCCGAAACCCAACTTCCCAGAACAGCAAAAACATCAGTGCTGTGATTATCGAGGAGTAATATTGGACTTAAGATACTGTTTATTGTAGGTCAATCATACCACAAAGGGCTTACGATTTTTAACCTCACCCATCCTAAATGCCCGCCCCTTGCATTTTACTGTCAGGTCTCAGTAACTTCTCCAAATGGGGAGAAAGGGCAGGTGTGACCCACATTAAAGGGCTGGAGATCCTGCAATCTGTTGTGGGCTAAAGAGGCAGAGGAGCAGACCTGGGCATCTGAGTCTCTCCCCTGTGCAGTTTATACAGGTAAATAAGAAGCTGGGTGGTAAAGAAAGTACCAGAAAAATGACAGGGAGCATTAAGAGAGGTTCTACTTGGAATTTGCCCTCAGTTTGCTGACTGACCAGCCTCAGTTTCCTCATCTATAAAATGGGATGGAGAAAGAGTCTTTAATCCCTTTTTTCTCTGGGTACCCAATGGTGGTTTGTGAATAATTTCTCTAATTTCAACAGTGATGTAGCCTCTTCTTCCCACCTGAATATTGGAAGGAAGATTCATCCCCTTCCCTAGTTAGGGTCTGGATGATGACCCTGGATTCCACTCTCAGATCAGCTCCCCATTTCTTATACTCAGAGTCCCAGAGTTAGGAGTGTTTTTAAATCCAGTCTTTTGGTCAAGAAAGTGCTGACCATATTTACGTGAATCAAAGCATGTTTTTGACATTCAGACGAAAGGTTTGAGTTATCTGTGTATATGTGAAGAAAAATGAGGCCTATCAGCCCTTGGAAAAATCACTCACTTTGAGACCTCCACAGCGTTATTGCCTCCTTTAATATTGCTGACAGTCTCTTGCAAATGTATCACAAGTTGGCATTTATTAGTGCGAGGCACAAGTAAGGGGCATGTTATTTGATTTGAATAACAGCTCGGAGCTACAGTTTGAGTCCAGAAATATATTAGTCAGAAACAATCTCATTTAATAACACAGAAACTAATAAAAGAAAAGTATTCCAACTGATTCAGAATTGAATTTATGAATATTGCTTTAGCAGGATTAATGATCAAAACCCCAACCTGTTTGTCACGTTATAACTGACTTTCCCATTTAAATGCAAAACCAGAAGTCAATGGGTCCAAAAGATTGTATATTGCTTTGAAGAAAACCAGTTCATTTTACATGTAAGCTTCCAAATTGGCAATAAACTTTAATTACAGGGTCAGATAATCAAATTATAATCAAATAGCCTCACATAAAAAACTGTGTTTGAAATTAATGAGACACCAGCCTGCCACACGGAATCACAGCACCTCTGTAACTTGCTAACCGGCATTTCATTTTCATTTAAAAGTCACCTTAAGGACTTTCTCCTCAATTTCTACCGTGTAGCTTAATTTGATTTAGAAAACATTTCATTCTGAGACCATCCAGTGCTTTGGATTTTCATATTCATCTCTGAATTTTCCTTGCCTCACCTCGAGAGAGGTCTGCTTTATAGTTGATGATGGGATTTCCAAATTGGTGCTATTGTGAGCCTCGTCAACAGAGAGGTAGTATGCCTACCTGTGCTGGAAGGCCCTTAGCCTGGAGGTGGGTATAGTCACAGGTGTATACACTGAGGGGCTGAGCAGCCTGGAAAACTCTGTCATAGAAAAAAATGCATATAACATAGAAATGAATGATCTTGAAAATAACAAACACATGGGAAAGTGAATGCTTGCATCTACTTCAGCACCTCATTGGAAAGCTAAGGTGTGCTTTTAAACCTCTGTATCATTTTTTGTTGTTGTTTTCTAGACAGGGTCTCACTATGTAGCCCTGACTGGCCTGCCTCTGACTCCTGAATGCTGAGATTAAAGGTGTGTACCACCATACCTTGCAAAATCTCTGTATCTTATTTTTGTTGTCTTCAGTAATGGTTGATTTCTCTCTCTCTCTCTTTCTCTCTCTCTCTCTCTCCCTCCCTCCCTCTCTCTCTCTCCTTTCTTTCCTTCCTTCCTTCTCCCCTTCCCTTTCTAGAAGAGGACAAAGAGTACCCACTAGGGCTTGTTCTTCCTGGCAGAGAGGGGCATGGTGAACCTTGAGGATGGCATCTCACACCAGTAATTTCAGCACTTGGAAGGTTGAGGCTGGAGGATCAGGAGCTCAAGGTCGTCTTCAACTACATTTTGAATGTGAGGCCAACCTGGGCTGCATGAGAATTTGCTACAAAACAAAACAAAACAAAAAAAACAAGACAAGTGGATAAGCCAAGAGGCTCTAGAGCTTGGCTACTCTCCTACCACTGGTGTGCTTTTTCCCTCTAAAGATTAGACTTTTCATGCCAACTGTGGACCTCGGTATCTGAGAGGCTGAGGTGGGATGATCATGAGCCCAGAAGTTTGAGACCAGCCTGGAACAACATAAAAAAATAGTTAGACTCTGCCTAATGAAAAAGATATTAAATTTTGCTTTAGCTTTTCCATAAAATGAATTCATAAAAGTTCACAAGATAAATGGAGTGTCCAGCATTTGACAGGTCGGTCAGATAGATGTAAACTGGTAGTATAACTGTGTCTCCCCAAGTTACACAGGACATACTCAATTCTTTACCTAAGTTTCGATTTCAATGAACATTCTGTGTCTCACTCGCTGAAGTGTCAGTGCCAGTCCCCTGTAGTGAGGGTGACCAGCACTCCTCGGTGCTTTCAGAGCTTGCTGTCTTCATGATTAACCTAACATTTCCCAAACTTCCCAGAGCACTCAATCATAGTAACCAGTTGGGAGCACTAAGACGCCTAGGCCCCTACTAAAACTATTGACTCAGGGAGATTGGCATGTGGCCCTGGGAGTTAGTATTAGGACATGTTTTCCAGGTGACTCTTGGCACTGAAGAGCTTGAACAACACTGCAAATGTCTCTATCTTGTTACCTGACAGAGTGGTGATAGCTTCTAGGAGGTCAGGTGAAATTACTAACCTTCAGTTCCAGGTGGGAAAATCGAGGCCCAGGAAAGTGGTCAGTTGTATGGAAGACGTTGGACCTCCTGAAGGGCCAGCCTCAGAACATTTATCATAAAGTAAATGGTCAGATGTTTTAGAGATGGGTGGGTAGAAGGTAGTTCTTTCTGTCAGCAGGCCTATGGTCCTGCTTTTTTGGCCGGTCATGCACAAGGCCCCACGGTGGGTGCTGGTCATGTCTGTCTTGGCCTTTTCCCTCAGCAATGAGGAGATCTGCCTGGTCCCAAGACTTTTCTATGGTTGTTCCATTGGGACAAAAGAACCAGAGCAAGATGGACTGAAAACCTGAGGCCTTCCATTCACCAGGGGCATGGAGCATAGTGAAGGGTGTCCTGTGGGAGAGCACTGTTTCTTAGCTCATTTTTGGCCCTTTCTCACATCCTAGGCCCCCAGAAACACAAGGAAGATGGGGACAGGTAGAAAAACTGAACCCACAATGTAGTCGTGTATAGATTCAGCATGACACATGTGCATGAATCCCCAATGTAGTCATGTATAGATTCCGCATGACACGTGCGTTTGGGGGAAACTGAGGATGCCCATGTAGTAAAATGTTCAATAAGAACAGAGCACTCTGGTGTTATGCCACTGTCCTAGTTTGTTCTTCATTGCTGTGGCAAAATACTCTGATCACTACCAACTTGGGGAGGAAAGGGTTTATTTAGCTTACACATCCTGGGTCACAGTTCATCGGGGAGCCCAAGGTAGGAACTCAGGGCAGGAACCTGGAGGCAGGAGCTGAAGCACAGGCCATGGAGGAACACTGCTTACTGGCTTGCTCCCTGGCCCCTTGCTCAGCCTTCTTTCTTATGCAACACAGGCCCACCTTCCCGGGGGTGGCACCACCCACAGTGGGCTGGGCCCTCCCACATCACTCATCAAGAAGATGCCCCTCAGGTATGGCCACAGGCCAGTCCAATAGAGGAAATTCTCCAATTGAGGCTCCCTCAACCCAGGTGTGTCAAGTTGACACTAAAGCTATCCAGCACAGCCACCTCCTTGCCCTGCATCTGCCAGGGCTGAGACTGTGTGTTTGAGGTCAGCCATTAATCCCGCCTCCTAAATGGTGTTTACCAGCAGCAGCTTAAGTCAGAGAGAAGGAGGTCTGCTTTCTCCCTCTACCTTTTATGGTGTCTTGGCTGAGCATAAGGAGACCATGTAGCAGGGAACTGAAAGAGTCTCCAGCCTCCTGGGACACCTCCTGGGGTTCTACCCAGCCTGTCTGGGCATCTTCTCACTTTGCATCACCTAGGCACCTAAGGGTCACTCGTGTAGGCAAATCACCTTCTTTAGGAGGATTCCTGGAGCACTAGTTGGAGAACGGTATGCTTTCTTACTCCAGCCATGACCTGCAGCCGTCCTGCCTCATCCACAGCATCCACTCATCTGCAGCATCCTGAGAGTCTCTCCTAAGTGCTTCCTAGTAATTTGTTTTTGTTTGGGGACAACAGTTGGGAAAGTCAATAAAACACACCCTAAAATCAAAGAAGTTTAATTTCTCCTATTCACCTGAAGTCAAGTTACTTTTGCCCCATCTGCCCCTAGTGGTTTTTGCTATGGTCCCACCCCTGTAAGATCTGCCTCTCACTACACCTTGAGTTGTTTCCCCAACTCTACCAGAGCCCAATGACTGAAGGAGATAACATGGAAAATGTTTTTTTTTTTTTCCCAAAGAAAGCTTGTCAGTCTTCTCTGAGTCAGTGCAGGAACCCTTAGGTCTCACCTCACAATTGAGAGCAGCCTGGGTTGTTTCAAAGACCAGAGGAATATGCAGTTGACTCTCCATATTCAAGGGCTCTGCACCTGTGGACTCAACCAACCATAGTTGAGAAATATCTGAACTAAATTGTGTCTGAATTGAATATGTACAGACTTTTTCTTGTTATTAGTCTCTAAATAGACAGTAAAACAATCGCTTACACATCCCTAGTGTTGTTCTGTGAGATCCTTGGATGATTTAGAGCACAAGGAAGCTGTATAGAGGTTCTATGTAAACTCTTATCGTTTTTGTATGAGAGACTTAAATAGCCTCTGATTTGGGGGTCCTGGAACCAGTTCTCACAGATACTAAGGAACACTGGGCAGAATGTCCATGACTGGAACATAGACAGGACATGGGAGAAAGGCAAGCAAAGTGGGGATGACATTAGTCATGCAAGTGCTGGGGTTGGGCTGATGAAGCTAGATGAAACTGTCCTATCTTCTTCCTCTCCTGAACCCTACCTAATGTTACTGACTACTTACCAGGTCAAAAACATGCCAGGCAACTTCTTTTCTCAGATGGGTTTCTATCTAAATCACTGGGCAGGTAGGGAAGTCATCAGGAACTGGTCTGCACTGCCCTAGCTGCCCTTCCCTGAGATGCCCAAAATGCTCCCTTCTATCCAAGGAGCACCATCCAGCCAGGTCTCCCAGGACAGAATATTCAGGGCTCCTGAAGGTAGATTTTGGTTAGATGTGATTTGAGAGTCCAGGAGGGTGAGCCTGGCCAAGGCTGGATGTGTATCTCAGGGTTCGAACTCTCATGTGGGTGAATACAAGTTTCTTTTCGGGAATGTCACCTGAACAAACCTAATTGTAAAAACTCAGTAATCACATATGTCATGAGGGACGGCAGGTTGACCTGAGAGATCTACTCCATTCAAATTCATAAAACACACAGTAACATGAGAAATTACTGTTTTGGTCAAGTGAAAATACATATCATGTTTAGAAAGAAAACTTAGCAGCTAACAGAGGGCATCTTGGGTTGGCAGGATTTTGACAGGTCATTCTTTTCATCTTCTTTTCCAAGTTTTTGGCACAAAGCAGTTAGTAACTTTAACTACACTTTTTTTTTTTTTTTTTTTT
>NW_008335435.1:625888-647136 GCF_000622305.1 Nannospalax galili
TTTTTTTTTTGACACAGGCTACCTCCAAATTGCTATGCAGTCCAGTCTGGACTTGAACTTGTGATCCGCCTGCCTCAGTCTTCCAAGTGCTGGGATTACAGGTGTGTGCCATCATGCCCAGCCTAATTAGAATCACGATGAAAAAAATAATAGAAAAAGAAAAAAATCTTAACTGACTTAGGAGACTGACTTTAGCTTCTGTTCTGCATGAATCAAAGGATCCTGTGCCCGCTGTTTCTGCATTGTCCCTGATTTTAAATATACTCGGTGTCTTGGTTTCTTTTCTTCTTTCTCAACCTGTATGGAAATATTTCATCCAAAAAGAGGAAGTAGCAAAACCCCGGGTGGATTCAAACTCAACACGGTGACAGTCACACAGTAGGTGCTAATTAAATATTTGTTGAGTGTCTGAAAGAAAATGCAATCTTGGTGTTTAAAGACCTTTATGTGTTTTATTGTTAAAACAGAAAAACAAAGTGGTGAAAAAAATATTTAACTCAATTCACAACAAACTGTTTAAAATAAAGATCCTAAGCCAATTTTGGCTAAAAGGGTTCTAGTATATTCTGAACAG
The DNA here is from genome assembly GCF_000622305.1 of Nannospalax galili. Taxonomy (NCBI): domain Eukaryota; kingdom Metazoa; phylum Chordata; class Mammalia; order Rodentia; family Spalacidae; genus Nannospalax; species Nannospalax galili. The sequence goes on from NW_008335435.1 coordinate 626,463, forward strand.
CTGTTGTTGTAGACACAGTGTGAAATAAATAACTTCCAGCACAGTCCACGTCTGTGTGGCTAGAGGAAAGCAGCGCTTTATTAGCGTTAACTGCAGAGAGCCTGTGCTCCACGCCTGAGAGGTTCGTAGAGAACGCTCCAGCACGGATGCTCCCTCCTCAGGCTGTAGATGGAGCCATAGCATTACCAAACACCATCTGAGCACATGTGTTGGGGGTTCTGGGCTGTAAAAGCCAGATTTTTGGAACCTTGCTGGTTTTAGTTTCCGAGTGCGAACAACCAAAAACAAAGTCCTTTTTATTTTCTGTGCGGCTGGCTGGGTTGGGAGGGGAGACTCTGGGGGTAAGTTCAGGCTTCATTTCCAGTTACCACCCGCTGGGCCCTCTTTTCTGCAGACTCTCTGCTTGGGGGTGTCTGGCTGCCATTTTGCCAGTCCGATGGCTGGAAAGCTCACCCTGATCTGGCCTGGCTTCTCATTCTTGCTTCTTTTCACAAGAGCCATCAGGAGGTCAGGAACCAGGACACTTGGGACTTCCTTCCCTGTCCTTTCTCTCCTCCCACCTTCCCTTTTCCTCTCTCCCTTCACACTCAGATCCTTGTAACCAGTCCTGAGACAAAGGCCATTTCCACATTCTTCTTGCCACATCTTCCCTCTGGCCTGTGACATTATACCACTCTTTGGTCCAGAATATTCTGTGGTTTCCTCCCTGTTCTCCTTCTGGGAGAGTCCAGCCTCCCTGGGTGAACTTTCTAGGGTACAGCTCTTCTCTCCCCGCCTCCAGTGTCTGGACATCCTGAGCCTCCACCTCACCTCTCCCAGCCTTGCTTCCTGTTGCTCCTCCAATGGCTGAACTTCCATGTATTGACCACCTTGCCTCCGTGCAGCCTGTTTTGTCTCCAGTGGGAATCTCTTTCTCCTATTAGAGGACCTCAAGATGATGTTTATTGGCCCTGGATTCTTGACACTTGGGTTCATGTCCATCTGTGTGACAGAGACAGAGGCCACTGGATGGCCATTCATTCTCCTCCTGGTCTCATTGTTGCAGAAATGAGGGATACAGACCAGGGGCTGTATTAGTTGCCTTTCCTGTTTCTGTGATCTAATAACCTGACAGAAACACTGAAGGGACAAGAGTTTCTATTGGCTCACAAATTGAGGGGACAGTCCATGACGGTGGAGAAAGCACGACAGCAGGAGCTTGAGCAGCCAGTCTCGTTGTACCCACAGCCAAGAAGCAGAGAGAGATGCATGATAGCGCTCTGCTTTCTCCTTTTTAGTCAGTCCAGGACCCCTTGGAATGGCGGTGCCCACAGTTGAGATAATCCCTCACTGGCATGCCCAGAGGCCTGCCTCCTAGGTGATTCTAGATCCCATCTACTTGACAGTCAAGATTAGCCATCACAACTCTACCCTTTGTCAACCTGATACCCAAACACATCACTTAAAGATTTATTTTATTTTAAGTGATGTGTATATGTGTGTGTGGGGGGGGTATGTTTGTAGATGCCCCCAGAGGCCAGGGAAGGTGTCAGCTCTCCTGGCCCTGGAGTTATAAGCAATTGTTAGCCATCTGACATGGGCGCTAAGAACCAATCTCAGGTCCTTTAGAAGAGCATGAAGCTCAGCCACTGAGTCATCTTCCCAGACACGAAACACATCATTTAAAATCATTATGTTCTATCCCTTGTCCCCATTGGTTCACGGTCATTTCATAGTCCAAATACAAGCCTCCCCATGGTCTTTAATAATTCTAACTCTGTTCAAAAGTCCAAAATCAAAGTCTTATTTGAGATTTAAGGCAATCTCTTAACTGTGAGCTCCAGTAGAATCAAACAGAAGTTACATCTTTTTTTAATTTAATTTTTATGTATATAAGTATTTTGCCTACATGTATGTAAGTGTGCCACATAATTATAATATACAATGACATATAATAAACATTCCCATTTCAAAAGGAAGGAATAGGGATATAGCAATTAAAAATCAGACCAAAGTAAGACCAAGGAACCAGGAGAGCAAACACTAAATCCTGTTGTTCCATGTCTGGCACCTGAGGCTTATGATGGAATTGTCTGGGCTCCAAAAGACTTGGCTAGCTTTACCCCTCCAGTTCTGCTGACTGAGGCACACACATAGCCTCTTTCTTTGGACAGATCTACTCTATGCATGTAGTTTTCCTTTGTGGATGTCCCATGGTCCTGGCATCTCCAGCATCCTAGGGCCTCCATTACAACTTAAGCTTCACCTTTACAGTGTCATGAAGCAGCCTCTCAGGCTGCCATACATTGCATGGACTCAGAAACACTCTGAAGCCATGGCCCTCTCAATCTTGTATCTTCCATGCCTATAAAACCAGTACCATGTGGACAATACTACCAAGTTCTGCTCCCAGCTCTCAATAGAGCCCCGCCTCCTTGGATCACAGTCTATCAGCTCTGGGGAAACACTTTCCTGTGTGGTTGCTTTTGAGTTGGGAACCCCTTCCCATAGCCTTCACAGTTCAGCCTCTCTCCTTTCAAATGAATTTGTATTTTCACAAGCCAGAGCCTTTGATGAGTGGGACCAATCCCTCATGGCACCTTTTCTATTGTTCCAGTGCAGAGCACCAGGTTTCTCTTTAACAGCTACAATCTCTTTTTCAGCACTCACCTGGGCAATAACTTTAAACTTGTTCATGCTCTCTTCTGCCTTGAAAAACTGCACATTTTTATATCTTTCTGCTCAACGTTTTACTCTTTTCTAAATTTGAATTTTTGAGAATTTTACACAATGTATTTTGATCATATTTAACCATCTGCCCCTCTCTGTAACCCCCCTTTAATACCACTTCCACCTGATTTTATGTATCACACATATAATTTAAGGCCTATTGAGACAAACATACCCTTTGGTTTGGGTTTATCCACTGGAGCCTGGTTAACTTATCCAGCATCATTCTGTTAAAGAGAATTTCTCCTTCTCCCAGAAACCAGTAGTTTCTCAGTTAGGGTTGGGATTTTTTTTTTCCACTTTCCCACTTCTGTGCTGAAATTTTGTCTGTCTTGAGTTTACATGGGTCTTGCATGTGCTGTCACCACTGTGAGTATGAGTTCGTATGAATATCTGCCCAGCTTTTTTCCACTGCAGAGCTGGTCAGTAAGCAGTAGCCATGCCACGACCTGAATGCTCTCCTATCCTGAAGTTCCTCCATCACGTTAATTAGATTCAACCTCATGGATAGGGAAGAAGGGGTCTAAAGGGAGTGGGGAAGAAGAGAAGGTTGGGGAAATATAAAGATGGTTATAAATGTTCTCTCTTATGCAGAACCCAGAATTAACGATGTAGATACACACACACATATATATGTGTATATGTATATGAGATATGATGAGGGCTGAAGAGACGGCTTAGTGGTGAAGAGCACTTGTTGTTCCTCTTCCAGAAAACCTGAGTTCAATTCCCAGGAACCATGTTGAGTGGCTCACAACTGCCTGGAACTCTAGCTCTTGGGGGATCCAGTGCCTCGGGCCTCTTCAGGCACCTGCACTCACATCCACATACCCCCCCTACATATAACACATAATTAAAAATAAAAATAAAATGTTTTAAACATGCTTTAAATGTTTTAAAAAGTATAATGTCATACATGTATGAAAATTTCATAACAAAACCATTATTTTGTATGTTAGTATTTTTTTTTTAAACTTAGGGTTGTGGTAGAGTGTATGCTTAACTCAAGGTCCTGAGTCCAACCCATAGGACAAGAGAGAGAGAATGGATGGAAGAGGGGAAGGCAGGAGGACAGGAAGGATGGAAGGAAAGAAGGTAAGAAGGAGGAAATAATATCCTTAAAGAATTTGTGTGTGTGTGTGTGTGTGTGTGAGAGAGAGAGAGAGAGAGAGAGAGAGAGAGAGAGAGAGAGAGAGATATGGGTTTTAAAGACCCATATAATGGCCATTCTGAAGCATTCTGATCTCAGAATTCCTTTATACTTTTAAAAAATGTTATTGAGAAAATATAACTCAAGCTTTGGGGGGGAGGATGTAAAAAATAGTCTCCACCCAACTGTTAACAGTGTTTGAGTCAAAGGAATAGTGGGATTTACAGTATGTGGGAGAGGCTGTATCTTGGGGCAGAGAAGAGGGCATATGGCTGCCTGTTCCACTGTGTAGTGCCTGCCCTCGTGGGAACTGCTCTTCGTTAACTCTCCAACCTTTCTTGTACCTCTTACACCAAATCCCTTACTAAGTACTGAGGAAATGGTTTTGAATGGCCTCTCAGTTCAACAGTGTGTCCTGCCCCATCAAACAATGGAAACTTCTGGAATTCCTGTGGGTACCCCATGCCCCCCCACGTCAGATTTGCTCATTAAAGATCTGTTGGCTTCACACTTTGACCTGTCGCTCACTGAGAGCTCCCTGTTGTTAATACCAACTGTTTCTTCTGCATGCTCATTGGGGTTCGAAACCCCGGATGTGCAGGTTGGCTCACACTGGCCTTTGCTTTTCTTTTTCAAAACGGCAGAGATACTTTGGAGGGACCCAGGATATTAGAGAATCCTTTTCAATTTCACAAACACAAATGAAGCTTAGTTGGGTGCATAGTTTTAATGGTTGAGCAGTGACTGGCCTTCAGTAAGACTGCAGTGAGCTTCCAGAACTGGTTCCCATCCTTAAGAACATGTGCTGGCACCTAATAGGCAGACATAGAAGCAAAGCTGGATGAGGTCACTGCTGCCGGAGAGGGCTCGCAGGGTAGGCTGGAGGACATGGTGATGATTAGAGTTAACGGCAGGAGGAGGGAGTTTTCCAGGACAGGATCCTCCTGTGAAGGAAGGAGCCCGTCTGTGCCACGAAAGTGTATGCTGTTCTAGAGCAAGACGGATGAGACGTTCTGAGCATATCAGGCAACAAGGCTATTTTTGAGCCTGGGGGTTGGGGAAACGTGGGGGGAACAGAGACAGGGGAATGACCATTGACACACTGTGCTGCGGCTAAGCCAGGAGTCACCCTGGGAATCTCCAGAGACCCTGCTGAGACTGACCTTGGTTGCTGCTGTACGGGGATTTTGACTGGTGAAGCCAAAGGATGACACCTAGGACCAGAGGTCGTCAGATACATTTGGGTTACAGAAGTTTGATGGAAGAGGAGGGAATGAGAGCTCAGTGCACCTTCAAAGGGCTATGGAATGATTTTCCATAGAAAATGAACTTGGCCTTGAGTTGGAGGATCAGGCCCTGCTTTCCATTTGGACAGAGGTCATGGGACAGCTGCCCCACCTCTACCTCTTTGCATTTGGACCCAGGACCAGCTAGTGCAGTCCTGGCTACAAGTGGAGAAGGCTCCAGAGGAACCCACCTAGCCTGGGGTGGGTTTCCAGGTATGAAGGTTGCCTGCCTAGATATCTGCTGTGCCAAGACAGGTTGCACTGGGCAGGGAAGTGGGAGGGATTGGCATGGAACAAATTGGAACAAACTCACCTGTCAGCAGTCTCCCATCCCCTCCGTCCTGGGGATTTATTTGGTGGACCAGCTAGAGTTTTCTGGCCCTGGGCTGTAAGGTGGGTGAGGCCAGCTCGTTTGGGAGCTTTGAGACACTTATGTCAGCCTGTGTCTTGGGGTCTGGCCTGTGTGGGAGGTGATACTGCTGCTGGAGGGGGTCCAACAGGCCCTCTGGAGGCGCATGTGCAGGCTGTGGCCTGTGATGGGATCTCTCAAACCAGAGATGATGTGGGGACAAGGAAGAAGGGCTCCAGATGGAATGCAGGGTAGGTCTTACACCAGAGCTGGTCCCCAGGCCTCCATCTCCAGTGAGAAAGAATTCTTGCTGACCTGAAAGCAAACTCAGTGCTCCTGCCCTCTGACCAGGAAGTAGTCTGTGTGACTCTGAGGTTCCCACTGGGCTGTGAGGGTTCCTTGATGCGGAAAGGCTTCCACGATTCCAGTGCACCCACAACACTGGCTTCTCTGCAGATAGAAATGACGCTCAGGTCCAAGTTCCATGAGTACACTTAAGGAGGGGCCTTCCTGCCTCTCTGCGTTACTGTCCATGGTTGGGTTTGACTCTGAAGTGGGATCCATTTCAGGGGGTAGTTGGCACACTCGATTACCTACTATTCCTTGGGCTTCAAGGTCATTTGCATTTGAGTTTTCACCTGCCTTTGAGAAAAGATATTTTTTCCAAGGAACTCCATCCTTCAGGGCACCCACCCATGAACAGTGTCTCCGGCTTGCTTCAGTGACCAGCTGCTCTGTGCCTCCCTTTACCTGAAAGATGAAGTCCCAATAGGCCACAGGGAATGAGAATGGTTGGCAACTGTGGGATACACACCTTGCCAAGCCATCTTTAAATGCTCAGAGCCCTACCTTAATTCACCCTCATGGTAGTATTGGTTGATATATTGGAGCTGTATAAGTTTGATGGAAGATGACAGGAGGAAATCACAATGTGTCCCCAGGGGGCTGTGGAACATTTCACTAGGAAACGAACTTGGTATTCTAGTTTGTAGAGAGGGAAACTGAGGCTGGGGAAGACATCAGAATTTCATCAAGTTTCTTCTCTAACCCACTGGGCAAACTCAGGGACTTGGGTTTGTGTTGCTGAATGGGAAGCTAAGTATCTTCTGGGGAGGAGTCTTGGTGTGGGGACTGGGCACATTCTGGGATGAGGAGGTAAGACTAGGTTCTTCCTAAAGCCCCTTGCACCTTTGGAAGCAAATAACACAGAATGAGCCGCTTAATGGCTGTTTGCATGTCCATTAACCTTCCCATCCCCAGCCTCTCTGCCACACCCTGGCAGTGATGGGCAGGGTGGCTTTAGGTATCTTCATCCAGCACTTAACACCAAGCTCAGCTCTTGGTGGTGAAGACAGATGGAAATGGCTTAACCTTTACCACCTGACACTGAGAACTATGTAGAGGCAGTTCTGTCCTGTGAGTGACTGGGAGGGAGGACAAGCAGCTGGTGCTATCGGTTGGCTTAGTAGCTGAATTCGGTATTGTGAGTCTTTCCTGTGTTTAGAGAGGCTTCTCTCATGGACTTGCAGGGCTAAGGAAGACACTGGTCCAGGGACACGTCCTAGAGAAAAGGTTTAGACAAAGAAAGGCTCAAGGGTCTCCACAAGGGACTTTGGAAGTTATCTGCTGAGGTCTTGAGAAAGAGTTTGGGGTCCTGGAAAGGAGATTGGGGTGAAGGGCTCCCCAGTACTATCCTATACTGCTCAGACCTTACATAGGTCTGAACAATCCACTATCCGATGAGACCTAGGAAACATATTAGTAGCTTTCAGCAAGTGTGCTAACTGGCTGTAAGTCTCTGGGTTGCTTGAGCCCCACCCCATGACCTAAAGTGAATATGAGCCATGTACACTATGCCTCACAGCCTGCATGGGAGGCCCGAGAAGTTGTCAGGAGAGTCAGCTAGGAGAATGGCAGTGGAGGGACAGGCTAGATGCCTGCAGCCCAGCCCAGACTGGAAACACTTTTCCCCACCGTCCTGGAGAGGTGGCTCTTGACAGCCGGGATGAAGAATGGGCCTTAGGTCCTGGGGCCTTCAAGTGTGGGTGCAGGGTTGAGACCAGAGCCAGCGAGTGAGGTATCACTTGTGAGAATCTTGATCTCACAGAGATCCTCCTGCCTCGGCCTCCCAAGTGCTGGGATTAAAGGTGTGTGTACCATTCCTGGCTCCAGATCATATTCTTCAGCAATTTAAAAAATGTACAGATGAATGCAAAAATCCACAATGAACAAAGTTTCAAAAACTTAAACAAAGATGGGATCAGCACTACTGATTCTTCTTTTGCCTCAGGTTAAAATACAGCTGAGCAACACTGTTATAAATCCTGTCTTTACTATAGGGGTGATTATATAGAGAGAAGTGAGAGGAGATGTCCTAGGCTGGGTTGTCCTGGCACACACCTGTAATCCTAGCACTTAGGAGGTTGAAGCAGGAGGACCACTAGCTCCAGGCCAGCCGGTGTCACATAGCAAGGCAGTCTTAGAAAAGGAGAGGAGAGGACAATAGCAAGAGGAGGAACCCCAGGAGCATGTGGGTTCATGGGAAGGGCAGACACCTGGGTGATGCACACTCGCTTGCAGAATACTGTCATGGCTTAGAACATGCTGCCGCAAATCTGGCACTTTGCAATGTAGAGGACAGAACTAAAGAGGGGGTGACAAGAGCTCCCTGACCTTTTCATGTCCTTGCCTCTGGCTCCTCCTCTCCCAGTGTGCAGAGGGGGGTTTGTCTGAGAGGTTACTTACCCCGGAAGGAATGTTACTCAGTGCCATGGAGCCCTTCTCTGGAATCTGCATTACCCAGAAAGGTTATCTGGCCGAAGAGACTGAAAGTCAAACCCCACATTCATAGACCTTTGTCCTAGGCTGTTGCCTGTTCTTTGGGCCCTCAGTTCCCTAAAAATCCTTTATTCCTCCTCCAAAATTGTCTGTGACCCCCTTCCCTAAGAGGGCAGCTAAGTTGCAGTCATCTGACCTTTTGTTTGTGTCCGTTTTCTGTTACTATGATAGAATATATGATTCTGAGTACTTTATAAAGGAAAGAGATTCACAGTCTGCAGGTTCTAGGGCATGGTCCCAGTATCAGCTCTGTTCTCAGGCTGGATTACATCATAGCAGGAGAGGTCATATGGTGGTGACAGGAAGTTGAGAGAAAGAAGAGAGGAGACAGAGGTTTGTTCTTTTACAACAACCCTCTCAGGAGAACTAACCAAGTTCCCAGGAGAACTGCATTAATTCCTTTCCAGGGCACTGCCCTTCATGACCTAACACTCCCCACCAAACCACACCTCTTAAAGGTCCCTTCAGCTCTCACAATGACGCAGGTGAAACCATGGGGGACACACTCAAGTCATCTCCAAATTACAGCACCTCTCTGTGCATTTTGTACTTGTGTTTCCTGCACGCTTACTTGTGAATAAATCTTTATGCTTCTCTTCCTGTTTGGGCAGATTTGAGTATGGAGCCCTCACAGGATGGAGGGGAAGTTCCATTTGATGCTGATACTTCCAGAGACCCTGGATCACCACTGACTAAAAGGTCCTTGTTCTAGCCCCTTAGTGCTGCTGCCTGGGGACAAGCCATGTTCACACATTGCAGGCTCTCAGGCCTCTTGGGACTCTGGACGCAGATGGTGGGTGGGCATACAGCCAAGGGGCCTGCTGGTCCAGGATGGAGGTATTTGGGGGCGGTGGATTGATTTGATTTTGTCTCAATGGGAACTTTCTTTGGATCTCTCCCTGATTTCACTGCACATTTCAAAACAACATTCTTTTCTGCACAAGCACCGGGACATCAAATGCTCCCACACCCTCTGTTAGGAGCGCTTCAGGCATGTTGTTCTTTTTCTTTTAAAGAGTTCCATGTAAAATCAGATGTTAACTCTCAATAAACCCGAGTGGGAAAGGTTTTTTTTTCTTCTTCTTTAATAACACCAGTGACAATCAGAACAGGTGGGAAGAATATGTGCCCTTTGCTGAATGGTGGCTAGGAGCTTAGAAGGAAAACACTAACTTGTTACATATGTAACGAACAGTTCTTATTTATTGATGGAGAGAAAAATGAACAACAAACCTTCAAGGGGAATGATGCAGGAAATGTGTTAGCAGGGAGGATGATTATTTCTTTGAGCAGGGCCTACTTTTTTTAGACATGGATTTTATTTTGTATTCTGGTCAACACTAGCATCTCCTACTTTCTACTTATTAAAGCTATGTTGGGCCATCATTTATTGAAGCCAATAAAGCACACAGAGGACCAGGATTTGAGACTTAGGCAACAGTAGTCCATCCCATCCTGGAAATTATAGGGCCCTGGAGCTGGCTGGGATATGAAAGTTGACTGATTCATTGGACAGTCCCGAAGGTGGTGTGTGTGTTCCTTTCCTCTTAATCTGAAGTAAATGAGGCTGTGAAGAAAAAAGTTTTGGGGGTTGGATCTCATGGCTGGCTGCTGGTAGAAAGGGATTGAAATAATTTTATTATGTGTATGAGTGTTGCCAACATGTATGTAAGTGCACCACATAAAATACCTGCAGAGGCCAGAAGAGAGTGTTGCATCTCCTGGAACTGGAATTATGAATGATTATTAGCTGCTATGTGGGTGCTAGGAATCAAACCCAGGTCCTCTGCAAGAACACCCAGTCCTTTTAACCACTGAACCATCTCTCTGGCCTTGGAAATAGATTTTTAAATTTCTATTGTTTTTATTTTATGTGTATGAGTGTATTGCCTGCATGTGTATAAGTTCACCTGTGTCCTACAGTACCCATGGAGGTAAGAGGGCATCAGATCCCCTGGAATTGGAGTTAAGAACGGTTGTTAGCTGCCATGTGGGTGCTGGGAACCAAACCTGGGTTCTCTGCAAGAGCAGCCAGTGGTCTTAAATGCTAGCCATCTCTCCAGCCCTGGAAATGGATTCTTTTTTAAGAGATGTTTTGTAGTGTGACAGTCTTAGTTCCTGGTTACAGTCCATCCTTTTAGGCAAGTCAAGGCAACAGGAGTTTGAAGCATGGGGCACATCACATCCACAGTCTGAAGCAGAGAGTGATGAATTCATGCTAGTTCTTTTTGCCCCTCCATTTTATACAGACCCCCAACCCAGTGAATAGTCTCAACCACAATTAAGATGGATCTTCTCACATCAGTTAAGATAATCCCTCACAAACTTTCTCGGAGCCTAACCTTACTCTAGACAGGTTTTCACAGGTGTGCCCAGTGGTCTGACTCCTAGGCGTCAAGTTGACAATTCCAATAGTCAAAGAGACTCAAGGCCTACATACTTCACTTAAATTTTCTCTTATGTGCTGTATAAAGGACACCTTCATTAATGGTTACTGAGTAGAGTGCAGGTGCTGTGGACAATCACTCCAAATACTCAAGAGCATTCCAGTGCTTGCTTCCCTCCTAGATCACCTCTCTTTCATTAGCATTGGTTGCATGGTACTTTCAAACACTTGAACTTCAAGCAGAGGGCTAGAAGGAGCCTTACCAAGGACCCTAGCGCTTCTCTTGGTGATCAAGGTGGACGATCAAATCTCCCTGTGGTTGCAAGGTGAGGGAAGACGGAAGACGGTGTTTCAGTCTGTAGCTGTGGACCTGACAGCTCCAAAAATGCTTGTCCTGAGCATTGCTGAATCTGGAAAATTTCATGCTCAGAAAGTGCTTCTTGCTGCTATAACACATATGCTTCTCTGGTTAACATCCCTTTGGGCATTCTAACAGAGTTCTCCTACTTCTGAATATGGCCTTTAGTTACTACCATTGAATCAGCACAGCCCTGGCCCTGATTGTCAAGTCCCTTCCTACCTTTTGATGTTGTAGCCAGTAGAACGCAGTCCATGGAGCAAAACAACCACCACCTTATTTGATTAGCTGTGCCTGCTTGCGAGAGCCTATCAGGAGTGGACATGTTGACAATACTCCTTAGGAAGGGGTAGAGAGCACCACTGGCCCCTCACCTGAAATTTCAGCCTCTCTTCCTAGCCATTTTTATGTGACTCAGCCTTAATTGCACATGGCAGGGTCTTGGAAAGTTCTAGAGATTATAGGCTGGGGGAGGTTAACTGAGAGGGACTTGAGAGGGGCTCCATCCTTGCTGCTATGGGGAAGCCATCATCATGTTGGGTGAAGACTTTCTGGTGTGATTGCTTTGGAATCTTCCATGCTCGTGCTAGTATGTCCCCTTGCACTGGATGTGTTCCAGTATGCTTTCTATTGCTGTGATAAAAACACTGACCAAAACTAACTTGGGAAGAAAGGGTTTATTTGGCTTACAGCACAGTCCACCAGGGGAAGCCAAGGCAGGAACTCAGGGCAGGAGCCTAGAGCAAAGACCATGGAGGAACGCTGCTTACAGGCTTGCTCTAGTGGCCCCTGCTCAGCCTGCTTTCTTATACAATATAGGATCACCTGCCCAGGGATGGCACTGGCCACAGGTGGGCTGGGCCTTCCCACATCACTCAACAATCAAGAAAATGTTCCACAGCCATGGCCACAGGCCAGTCCAATAGAGGAAGTTCCCCAATTGAGGCTCCTTCTACCCAGGTGTGTCAAGTTGACAGCTAAAGCTATCCAGCACAGTAAGTAAGTCCAGTAAACTCACTGGTTCTCCAGGATGAACCTTGGTGGAATCATACTTTGGTTTGCTGTTGGAAGCCTATGAGGAGGAGGTAGACATTGCTTATATCTTTCCAGGGAAGGAATTCTCATATTACTGCTGTTAATTTGTTTTACTTTAAAAACTTTTGCTTCACAAATAATGTGCATTCTTATTACAATAAAAACGCAGTATAATTTTATAATTAACCGTAATTTTATGTACCCAGCTACTTTTGTTTTGGAATATATATTTCTATCCTTCTGATAAATATGCACATACTCATCTTTTCTCGTTTCTTCCTTCTTTTTTTAATATTTTTATTATTTTTTATTTCATGTGTATGAGTGTATTGCCTGCATGTATGTGAGTGCACCTGTGTTGTGCAATGCCTCAGAGGTCAGAAGAGGGCTTTGGACTCCCCTGGAACTGGAGTTAAGGACTGTTCGTAGCCCCCATGTGGGTGCTGGGAATTGAACCCAAGTCCTCTGCAAGAGCAGTCAGTGCTCTTAACCGCTGAGCCAACTCTCCAGCCTGCCCCCCACTTCCTTCTTTTTTTAAGTCAGTGTCTCACTATGTCACCTAGGCTGGCCTCAAACTTGAGATCCTCCTGCCTCAGCCTTGTGAATGCTGGGGTTACAGGCATGCTCTGTCATGCTCAGCTTGGGTTGGTTCTTGCTGTGGTATGCCCACCCGGCTCTGCAGTGCTATACAGCACAGTTTCACTGCCCTCGGATTCCTCTGATCTCCACCTGTTCGTCCCTCCTCTCCTCAAACCCTGGCAAGTCACTGTTTGACTGTTCTCCGTAGCTCTGCCTTCATGGAGTGTCGTGCAGCTGCTGTCTTTCCTTCCTCACTGGCTTCTTTCACTCTTAGTCAAAGAAGACTGTTTCACATCTTGATGGCTGACAGAGCATCTCTTTTCAGTGCTGAATACATGGCACCGTCTCCATGCTTCATCCTCGTTTTTCCCACTCACCTACAAAAGGCCGTCTTAGTTGCCCCCAAATGCTGGTGATTATGGATGAGGCTGCTGCAAGCACTGTCCAGCTATCTGTGCAGGCATATGATCTCAACCTCTTTGGATTTCTGAGTTCAGGGCAAGATTGTGTTTAGTCTTGCAAGAAACTGACAAACTTTCTTCTAGAGTGGCTCTGACATTTTGCATTCCCACCAGGAATGAGAGGGAGTTCCTGTTGTTGCAAATCCTCATCAGCACTGGCTGTTGCAGTGTTTGGGATTTTGGACTTTGGCTATTCTAAGGTATGTAGAAGCACCTCATCTGATTTGTGCATTTGTTCTGTGGGGCCAGGATTAGGTATGCAAGGCAAGTGCTCTCCGCTGAGCTATACCATGGATCCCTGTGTTGTTTGAACTTTTAATTTGTCACTTGTATATTTTCTTCATAAAGTATTTATTTGTCTCTCTTTTATTTTTGTCATTTATCACATAAACTTCTGTGTGTGACACACCACAGTGTGTGTGTGGTGGTCTGAGGACAGCCTTTCGTGAGTCTGTTCTCTTCTCCCACATTATTTTGAGGCAGAGTAGAGTCTCTCTTGTTTCTAATGCTAAGCTGCATGCTGGCACATAGGTTTCCAACTGACTCTCCTGCCTCCATCTCCCATTTTGATGTAGGAGTTCTGGGATTACAGATGTGTGCCACCACATCCAGCTTTTTAACATGGCTTCCAGGGATTGAACTCAAGTTGTCAGTCTCGTGTGGTAAGCATTTTTACCCTCTAAACCTTTTCTCTGGCCCTTGTTTTATTTTGAAATTGGTTATCCATTTTCTTTGTATTTTTTACAGTTATTTATTTGTATTTATGTATGTGTGGAGGTCAGAGAAAAACTTGTGGGAGTCAGTTCTCTCCACCATGGGGGTTCTGAAGATCAAACTCAGATTGTTAGGCAAGCACCTTCCCTGCTGATCCATCTTACTGACCCTAGGTTGTGTATTTTCTTATTGTTGTTTAAAGTGTTCTTTTGTGCATGTATGTTTGTACATGTATGTGCATATATGGTAATAGTCCTTTATCAGATCTCTTTTGCAAATATTTTCTAGTTTGTGACTTGCCTTCTTTCCCTCTCCCCCTTCCCATTTCTATAATTTTTTTTTTACACAGGGGCTTGTTATGTGACCCAGGTAGCCATAAACTCACTATGTAGCCCAGACTAGCCTCAAACTCATGATCCTCCTGTCTCAACCTCCTGAGTGCTGGGGTTACAGGTGGGCATCACCATGCCTGGCTTGCCCTCTCATTTTCTTGATAGTCTTTCACAGAGAAGTTTTTGCAGAAGTCCAGTCTCTTCTTTCTTTCATGAACCATGGCAGTGGTGTTGGGCAGTTGGTCTTAATAACCAAACAGTGGCAATAACACCAAACCAGAATGGGATGCTACTTGCTGCAGGATAGTCATTTGCTATGGACTCCAGCTCAGGAGTGATTGCTATATGACATTGAAGAATCCTCCCATGAAAGTCATTTCCATGGACATGTAATATGAAAGCAAGAATATTTACAATTATGCTATACATCAGTGGCACTATTTCAAATGAAACTCTGCCAGGAGGAAGGCTGAGCTCATGAGGAGGCTGCCTAACTTGAAGCTGAACTTCCTGCAGCGCCCACCTAGAAACAGCACTGGCCAGAGGGAATCATTACATTGGGCCCACATGTGGCTCCATCTCTGCCACCAAAGGCTTTCTGTTCAGAGGTTATTGAGTCAGCATCAGAGTGGCAACAGAAAGAGGCCGGTCAGCAGCAGTCCTCCCCTCTGCCAGGCTGCCGAGGGTCCCTCATGGTATGCGTAGACTTTAGACACAAAGGTAGAGACTCCTCTCAGTCTCCCAACCCCCTTCCTCCCTCCCTTCCTCTCTCCCTTCTCTCTCTCTCTCTCTCTCTCTCTCTCTCTCTCTCTCTCTCTCTCTCTGTGCTGCACATGTGAGTGTTCCCGTGTGTATGGGTACATGTGTGGGCAGCTGTGCATACACTTATGTGTGTCAGTGTGTATGTAGACTTGAAGTTGATGTTGGGTGTCTTCCTCTCTATCTTTTGGGGCAGGGCCTCTCACTGAACCTGAAGCTCACTGATTCTGGCTAATCTAGCTAGTCACCTTGCTTTGGGGATCCCCTATCTCTGTCTCCTCAGTGCTGGCGTTACAGGCTAAGAGTGGGGCTCAGGAGAGTCAAATCTGGTCTGCATGCTTGCACAAGCACTTTACCCACTGAGAAAGCATCTTGCAATGTAACCAGGTCAGCCTGGAACTTACCATTTTTTTTGCTTCAGCCTCCAGGTGCTGAGATTGCATGTGCACAGCATCACGCATAGTATGGTGACCACTTCGATTTTGATCTGTTTCCTCCTCTGCTTCTCCCAGGTCCTTGACCAGCCAGCCACTGTCTCTGCTGAGTCTGTATACCTCACACTCCACCTTTCTCCAACAAAATGAATGACCATCCTGTCCTAGTTTGTCTCTCCATTGCTGTGACAAAACACTCTGACCACTACCAACTTGGGGAGGAAAGGGTTTATTTAGCTTACATATCCTGGGTCACAGTTCATCCAGGGGTCCAAGGTAGGAACTCAGGGCAGGATCCTGGAGGCAGGAGCTGGAGCACAGGGCATGGAGGAGTGCTGCTTACTGGCTTGCTCCCTGGCCCCTGCTCAGCCTGTCTTCTTATGCAACATAGGCCCACCTGCCCAGGGCCCTCCCACATCACTTAACATGGCCACAGGCCAGTCCAATGAAGCCAATTCCCCAATTGAGGCTCCCTCAACCCAAGTGTGTAAAGTTGACACTAAAGCTATCCAGCACACATCCTTTTTTATTCTTACATTTTAAAATTAGTTCATTGAGAATTTCATATGTTATATTTTGATTATATTCAACTCTACAACTCTTCCCAGATCAAACCCCACCTTCGTACCTACCCAACTTTGTGTCCTTTTTTTTTAAACCCATAGAGACCAATTTCTGCTGCCCATACACTCATGAGTGTAGGGCTATCCACTGGAGCGAGGTCAAGCTACCAGAGGCCACACCCTTAAAACTGACTCCTTCTCTCCTAGCAGCTATCAGGATGCCAGTAACTCCTCAGCAAGGGATGGGACATCATGTCCACCTCCCCTCTCCATGCTGGGATTTTGTCTGGCTTGAGCTCAGACATGTCTTGTGAATGCTGTCACAACGGCTGTGAGTTCATATGTGTAAGTGGCCTGTTGTGTTTGGTTGTTGCCACCCACTGCCCGTGGCTCTTACAGTCTTTCTGCCCTACCTTCCACCATGATCCTTAAGCCTTGGGGTGGGTGTGATGTAGATGTCCGATGCAATGCTGAACCTTCCATGGTCTTTTATTCTCTGTACCTTGAGAAGCTGTGGGTCTATATGATAATCTCTATCTACTGCAAAAAGAAGCTTCTCTGATGAGGGGTGGGAGGTGAACTAACCTCTGGGTATAATGGTAAGTTGTTAGGAGGTGGTTTAATATTATGTTCATTAGCAGAAGAGTAGTAATAGGTCCTGCCCTAGGGCCTATGACCTGCCTCTCCACAAGTTCTTGGCAGGGCCATCCTCATAGCAACAAATTGAGCCTACCTGTCCATCAAACCAAGCTGAGGTTTTTTTTCTGTTCCTCTGACAGGTGACAGTCCCATATGACAGCAGGATCAGCCTCTTTGACCTGACCCTGATGTACCACTTCTGTGATGGAACAGCTTGCTGTAGCATGTATACAGTATACCGGTGTGCACAGTTTCCAACGAGTTCCAGAGCAGAAGGCAAAGAGCACAACATGCCTTGAATTGGCCCCCAAAGCCATAGCTCAGCGGTAGAGCACTTTGCCTCACAGCTGCAGCCTTTAGATGCGGCCTGTGGGATGTAAAGCAGGCCACTAATACGCACCTCATCCGCTTTGGTTCTGTTACAGAACTGACTTAAACTCTCTTCCGTTTCTCTAGGTTTTGGAGGCAACACAACGATCAGACTGGGAAAGCAGAGTGAGAGGCCGTGGAGAATCTGTGTCTAGCCTTTGAGCGATCATGCAGCACCCATTCGGCATTCCCGGACCGCATCCTCTGTTGGAACACACATCTCACAGGCTGTTTGCCCCTCCTTAGCACTGAGGCTCTCCTTTCACGTGTGCCCTCTGCAGGTCTTTCTGCACTGCTGGAAGATGCTTTTGGATCTTCAAAGTGTTCTTTTCAGTTCCAACTGAATTTTTCAAAATTAAGACCTCTGTCCCATTTACTGCACATCCTTGTTATCAGGATCGCCCCAGAAGGACAGACAGTAGCTTTGTGCATCCAAGTCCAGGGTTCCAGCTTCTTATTCTTGTGACTGTATCGCAATAATTAGCAATAATGCTAACTCTGTATCATTGCACGACTGGCTGAGTCCCCCTTCGGTGTTCCTCAAACTGGCCTTCTTCTACTCAGTGAGAACGAGCCCTGCTTTAAGAGCTTGGTTGTTTACACATTACTACTTTACTTCCACCTTCTCCTCTGCTCATTTTCCTTTCCATCCGTTCAGTCCATTGTCAACGCTCTGTGGCACATTTTTCCATACATTCCTCCTTGTTCATAGAACCCTCTTTTACTTGTGTGGCATGATGTCAATGTTTCTATCCTCTTTCCTAGGAGAATGTTCATTTCATTTGCAATGCAATGTGCTTGGCTCTGGTGATGGTTCAAGACTGGCTCAAGTCACTAATGAGCAGCAGCCTTTCCCCACATTTCCTTTCCCCATATTTCCTTTCCCCATATTTCCTTTCCCCATATTTCCTTTCCCCATATTTCCTAGCCTATCTTGCAGCTAGAGATGAGACCCAGCTTTGGCCAATGAAATGTTAGTGGACATTAGATCAGTGAGACTCTGAGAACACGCTTAGTCATTTTGTAGGCTTTTTGCCTTCTGCCTTCTTTATAGAATGCACATGCTGTGGCTCATGGGTGCCACAGGGCATCTTATGGCCCCACCACTTGCACTCCTGAAATACATACCTCTTAATCATGTGTTATGTTTTCAATAGGGTGTTCAATTCTGTTTGGTATTATTTTACTTAGGATTTTTGCTTTAGTATTTGTAAGTGGGATTATAAGTAGGACTTATGTATGTGTGTACAGTATTTATTGTGTGTATGTTACTTTTCTTGTTGCCGTGAAAAAATACTTGACAAAAAGAAATCTGAAGGATGAAAAGCCCATTTTGATTCACAGTTCGAGTATATAACCCATCATGGTGGAGAAGTCATAGTGATGCAACATGATGCACCTGGTCACATGGCATCTGCAGTCAGGAAGCATAAAGCAATGACGCTGGTACCCAGCTCATGCTCTTTTCATTCACTCTGGGCCCCCAGCCCATGGATGGTGCCACCTACAGTGGGTGGGCCTTTCCACCTCAAAGGCCTACTCGAGGTAATTATTCTTATTTATTTACTCTTCTTTATAGTAGAATAAACTCTTAGTGGGTAAACATCCACTGGCATGTTTGAATTTGTGTTTATATTTTCTTTTTCTTTTTCTTTTTTAGCAACTCATAGCTTTATTGCTTCAGACCAGAGAAGAGTCAATAGTCTCTAAGGGCCCTTTTCCACTTTAAACTTTTCTGAGTTTTGAAGCTACAGCACAGGCTTAACAATAGATGTTATAAAGAAGATCAGCTCTCACTCATTCCTGACCTTAGCAGACAGGGTAGGTGCAGAAAGGCTGAGAAACAGTACAGGAAGAGGCCAAGGGCATTGCCAGGTGGCACAGAATTTAAGCCATTATATGACAGGTTTCCAAAACGCTACTGCTTAGTTCCTTTATCCCTTTGAACATTATTTGTAGCTTCCTAGTTGAGAAGTTGGGGTGTCTCTCCTAGTCTCAGAAATATCCGTGAATTTTTTTTAACTTTTAAAAGAACCTTTATTGAGAATTTCATACATGCATATAAGGTTGCCTGATCAAATCCACGCCCACTCTTTCCCCTCCAACACCTCCCATATTTCTGCATCACTTTTTTTCTGACAACTTCGTGTACTCTTCCTTCCTTCCTTCCTTCCTTCCTTCCTTCCTTCCTTCCTTCCTTCCTTCCTTCCTCCCTCCCTCCCTCTCTCCCTTCCTTCCTTCCTTCTTTCCTTCTTTCTAAATGGGACTTTTTGTTACTCTAACATTACCCCTCTGAAGAGGAAACCCTAAAATCTGTTGGGGATTAGATAAGGGCTCCCAAATACTTTTGTCATTTTTGGCCTTTGGAACACAGTATGTTGCTAAGAAGCCCAAGGACACTTGAATTTTAGCCAAGAAATTGGCTACTTTTCTTTGGGGTCTTTTTACCCTAACTGCCTAGCCAATTCCTACCTCCTATTCTTCTCACACCATCCTCTGAAGAGGTTACCCAAATAGCCAGTAGGGAATTGGGAAGCAAACCGCTCTGGCTTCTTCCATGCTGAACAGGGACGCAGGGTGAGGCAATTGGGGTACCCCTTCAGTGGGTCTATCTAAAAGACTCCCAAATTGCATAACCCTTATCTGTAGGGAGAAAAGAAAGTCCTTGACTGGTGAATAGGAGATGTGAAGGAGAAGTAAAGGCAAGAGTAGTTAGCATTACAAGTTCTAGACAGAGAACCAGAAAAAAGAGCAGGGCAAATTTCAAATGTTCATATCAGAGTCCAATGGGACTTCTTGACAAGGGCTTCCAAAAGCATCCCTCTATTGGGTTCCTCCTCATTTTTCTTTTGTCTTCCAAAGCTGGACTCAAGAGTGGTGGATTCAGGATTTACTTTCAGGTATTTTGATGGCTGTTGGAGTGGTTAGAATCAGTGTCAGTTCCCTCTCAAAGACTTCTAGATAGGGGAGAAAACAAATTTAGCCATCATTTTAGAACAATAGCTGGTTGTCTCCCTTAGCTACAGGTGGGCACTACAGTATTGAGACCAAGATTTGAAGTCTTGCATCTGAGGAGCACTTTCTGATTAGGAACAAAATCATCGATGAGAAATAATTGTCTAAATAACTTTCTTAAGCCTAAGGTCTGGAAAGTGTGATCCCTTGAATTATTAAAGAAATATACCGAAGACTTTATTCTTTGGTTATACTTTCCCTTTGGGTGTTTAAGACCATACAGTTGGCACAAATAAATCAATTTATGTTTACACTTCAGGTCGTTTGAGAATCTGTTCCTCAGGGGTCACATGGGCTTGGGAGGAGCACCTGGCTCCTTTCTTTTACCAGTTCCGCCTATGTGAAGATAAGTCAAAGGTCCTGCTTGACTCTATTTGGCTTCACTTGGAAGCATGGATGAGATGTTTCCTCTGTGTTGACCCTCCTCTTTGTAGACTGGGCACTGGTTCAAGTCCATTTCATGGGGTCTTCATGTCCTCCCTGAACAAGAGGACAGGTGACTCACCACAGTTACAGGACATTTTGAGAGATGTTCCATACTCCCCTGGAACTTAGTCGACCTTGGAGGGCAAGGTGCAAAACCTGTCCTTTAAGTCCCTCTGACCAGATTAGTATAGGCCTCAAAGCATGGCTGTTAAACATCAAAAAAGGTTAGTTTCACCAGTCTGGTACATTTAATTACCATGTGCTGTGTACAT
>NW_008335435.1:647346-650269 GCF_000622305.1 Nannospalax galili
CTTTTACATTATCATTTTCCTTCTTTTTAAAAAAATGATTATGAGATGTAATAGCATTAACAAATAGCAATACTTATTCCCTTTTAAGGTTCAAGTGTCAAACCAATGTTTGATTAAAGTTTTACTGGGGAACCAATGAATTTGCTGAGCTTACTTACTGAGATAACTGAGGGGTTGCTGAGGTATATGTATGACCTGAGGGTATGCACACTGGAAAGCCTTTACCCAGCATGGGTCATGCCTTCTCTTCCTAGCCTTCCCCAGACTGTATACTTTAGCCTTCCCCAAATCCAGGAGACCATGCGTGATTAGGGCCAAATTATATGCATTTGGCTGGGAAGAATGGCTGGATTCTCCAGTGAGGGTCCAAGGATCCTGCTTGGCCCTCCTTTAATGAATGAGCACAACTGTCAACAAGCCCAATTGTGATGATGTTTAGCGATCAGGCTCAGCTGAAGTTGTGATGATGATAGTTACTTCATGCAGAAGGGACTGCTGTACAGCATCATCTTATTGAAAGGACATGGAATTTAAGAGGATTTGGTGCTAGGATCCACATATGAGGGAGAATATATGGCATTTGTTTTTCTGAGTTTGTGTTACTTCACTTAGTGTTAGAGTTTCTAGATCCATCCATTTACTTGCAAATTTCATTATTTCATCTTTCTTTACTGCTGAATAGAACTCCATCCTGTAAATATACTACATTTTTTGTTAACCACTAGTCAGTTGAGGGGCACTTAGTTTGCTTTCATGTCTTACCTATTGTGAAAAGAGGAGCAACAAATATGGTTGTACAAGTGTTTCTACAATAGGACGAGTCCTCTGGGTATATGCTATATGGTAGGCTCATTTTTAGTTTTTTAAGACTTCTCCACACTGTTTTCCATAAGGGTTGCACAAGTTTGCAATTCCACCAGCAGTGAATGAGCGTTCCCCTTTCTCCACATCCTTGCCAGCATTTGTTATCATTTGTTCTCTTGATCCTAGCCAGTCTGATTGGGGTAAGGTGATACCTTAGGGTGGTTTTAATTTGCATTTCCCTAATTACTAGCGTTGTCAAACACTTTCTGAGATGTTTCTTAGCCATCTTTATTTCTTCCTCTGAGAACTCTGTTTGGATCTTTAGCCCATCTTTTAATTACGTCATTTGGTTTCTTGAGTCTTTGTTTTTTGAGTTCTTTATATATTCTGGATATTAAACCTCTGTCAGATGTGTCACTGGTGAAGATCTTTTTCACATCCTGTGGGTTTTCTCTTCACTTTTTTGATTGTTTCTTTTGCTGTACAGAACTTTTTAGTTTAATGAGGTCCCACTTACTGATTGCTGTCCTTAATTCCTGAGCAACTGCTGTCTGATTTAGAAAATCCTTTCCTACATCTGTATCTTGTAAGTTACTGCCAATATTTTCTTCTAATAGTTTCAGGGTTTCCAGTTTCACATTGAGGTCTTTGATCCATTTGGAGTTGACTTTTGTGCAAGGTGAAAGATAAGGATCTAGTCTCATTTTTCTACAGGTGGAGATCCAGTTTTGCCAGCACCATTTGTTGAAGATGCTGTCTTTCCTCCATCGTGTGTTCTTGGCACCTTTGTCAAATATCAGGTGGCTGAAATTGCGTGTACTTGGTTTTGTGCCATGCTGTTTCTATGACTATAGCTCTGTAGTATACTTTGAGATCTGGTATAGTAATCCCCCCAGCATTGCTCTTTGTGTTCAGGGTTGCTTTGACTATCCATGGTCTTTTCTGCTTTGATACAAATTTAAGGATTTTTTTTTCTAATTCTGTGAAGTATGTCATGGGGATATTAATTGGGATTGCATTGAATCTATATATTGCTTTTGGTAGGATGGTTATTTTCACAATATTAATTCTTCCAATCCATGAGCATGGGAGGTCCTTCCATCTCCTGGTGTCTTCCTCAATCTCTTTCTTTAACAATTTAAAATTTTCATTGTAGCGGTCTTTAATGTCTTTGGTCAGATTTATTCCAAGATATTTTTTTTGCAGCAATTGTGAATGGGAGCATTTTCCTGTCTTCTTTCTCCAACTGCTTGTTATTGGTATAAACCTGCCACTATACTGAAAGTGTTGATAAGTTCTAGGACTTTTCTGGTGGAACTTTTGGAATCTCTTAGGTATAGTATCATATTGTCTGCAAAAAGTGATAGTTTGACCTCTTCTTTTCTAATTAGTACTCCTTTAATTTCCTTTTCCTGTCTTATTGCTCTAGCAAGAGTTTCAAGCATTATGTTGAACAGGAGTGGAGATAGTGGACATCCTTGTCTGCTTCCTGATTTTAATGAGAATGCTTCCAGTTTTTCTCCATTTAGAATGATGTTGGCTGTGGGTTTGTTGTATATGGCTTTAATTATGTTGAGGTATGTTCCCTCAAGTCCATTTCCCTCTAGGACTTTGAACAGAAATGCATGTTGAAGTTTGTCAAAAGCCTTTTCTGTATCTATTGAGATGAAGATGTGGTGTTTGTCTTTGAGCCCATTTATATGATTAATGACATTTATTGACTTGTGTATATTGAACCATCCCTGCATCTATGGAGTAAGGCCTGCTTGATCATGGTGGATGATTTTTTTGATGTACATCTGTATGTGGTTTGCAAGTATTTTGTTGAGAATTTTTGCATCTATGTTCATTAAGGATATGGGTGTATAGTTTTCTTTTTGGTTGTGTCTTTACCTGGTTTGGGTATTAGCGTGATCCTGGCTTCATAGAATGAATTTGGGAGTTCTCCTTCTGTTTCTATCATTTTGAATAATTTAAGTAGTATTAGTTGGTGGTCTTCTTTAAATGTCTGGTAGAATTCTGCTGCAAATCCATCTGGGCCTGGACTTTTTTTTAGTTGGGAGACTTTGTATTCTTGTTTCAATTTCCTTATATGTTATGGGTCTGTTTAAACTGTTGA
>NW_008335435.1:650437-651823 GCF_000622305.1 Nannospalax galili
ATTTTGATTTGCTGTTTCTTTCTTTTGGTTAACTGGGCTAAAATTATGTCTATCTTGTTTAGCTTTTCAAAGAACCAGCTCTTAGATTCATTGATTCTTTGTATTGTTTTCTTTGTTTCTATTTCATTAATTTCTGCTCTGATTTTTTGTTATTTCTTCTCTTCTGCTGGGTTTGGGTTTCATTTGTTCTTGCCTTTCCAGCATCTTGAGTTGCAGTGTTAGGTCATTTGTTTGAGATCTTTCTTATTTTTTAATGTAGGCACTTAGAGGTATAAAACTTCCCTCTTAAGACTGGTTTTAAAGTGTCCTAGAGGTTGTGTTGTGTTGTTCTTTTCATTGAATTCCAGGAATTATTTTCTTTCTTAATTTCTCCTTTGACCCACTCATTGTTTAGGAGTATGTTGTTTAATTGCCATGAGTTTGTGTGGTGACTAGGGCTTTGTCCAGTGTTGCTTTTGAGCTTTATTGCATTGTGGTCTGATAGAATGCATGGAATTATTTCAATTTTTTTTTTTTTTTTATTTGTTGAGGTTTGTTTTGTGGCCCAGTATGTGGTCAACAATCTTTGAAGAAGTTCCATGGGGTGCTGAGTAGAAAGTGTATTCTTTGGTGCTTGGGTGGAATATTCGAAAGATGTCTGTTAGGTCCATTTGATGTATGGTATCATTTAATTCAGATGTCTCTTTATGCTTT
The DNA here is from genome assembly GCF_000622305.1 of Nannospalax galili. Lineage (NCBI taxonomy): Eukaryota > Metazoa > Chordata > Mammalia > Rodentia > Spalacidae > Nannospalax > Nannospalax galili. The sequence continues at coordinate 651,131 of NW_008335435.1, forward strand.
GTCCAGTTGACCTGTCTAATGGACACAGTGGGGTATTGAAGTCCCCTACTATTACCGAGTTGGAGTTAATCTGTGTCTTAAAGCCCTGTAGTGTTGTTTTTATAAATCTGTGTGCACCAGAGTTTAGTGCATATACATTACAGATTGTAATATCTTCTTGGTTAATTGTTCCTTTGATCAGAATGAAGTGACCCTCCTTATCTCTTCTGATTAGTTTTTTACTTTGAAGTCTATTTTGTTAGATATTACAGTTGTAACCCCTGCTTGTTTCTTAGTGCCATTTGCTTAGAATATTCTTTTCTATCCTTTTAACTTAAGGTAGTGCCTGTCCTTGAAGGTGAGATGGGTTTCTTGCAGACAGCAAAGAGATGGATTTTCTTTCTTAATCCATTCACTTAGCCTGTGTCTTTTGACTGGGGATTTCAGTCCATTGATATTTAAGGTTATTATTGAAAGGTGTGTATTGGTTGCCATCATTTTGATTGCTGTTTGTGTTCTCTAATTTTGTTTCCTTAATTATACCTTCATTTATTTTCTTTTGTTGCCCCATGGGGTATAGTTGTTTTCTCTCTGCTCTTTGTATTGCTTCAAGTATTCTTTGAAGGGTTGGTTTTGTGGGCATATATTCTTTCAGGCTATTCATGTAATGGAAGATTTTTCTTTCCCCTTCAAATTTAATAAGTACTTTTGCTG
>NW_008335435.1:651864-655211 GCF_000622305.1 Nannospalax galili
GCTGTAATCCTAATGGGTTTTCTTTTATATGTGACTTGTTGTTTCTCTTTTGCAGCTTTCAGTATTCTGTCTTTGTTTTGTACATTTAGTGTTTTTACTATGATATGTTGTGGTGGGAAGTTTCTTTTCTGATCCTATTTGGTGCTCTATGTGCTTCCTATATTTGTATGGGGATGTCGTTCCTTAATTTTGGGAAATTGTCCTGTACAATCCTGTTTAAGATCTGGTCAATACCATGAACCTGAAATTCTTCTCCTTTCCCTATTCCTATGATACATAGATTTGGTCTTTTCATGGTGTCCCACATCTCTTGCGCATTCCATTCCTGTGTTTTTATAAATTTTCTCTATGTGCTTCCTATATTTGTATGGGGATGTCGTTCCTTAATTTTGGGAAATTGTCCTGTACAATCCTGTTTAAGATCTGGTCAATACCATGAACCTGAAATTCTTCTCCTTTCCCTATTCCTATGATACATAGATTTGGTCTTTTCATGGTGTCCCACATCTCTTGCGCATTCCATTCCTGTGTTTTTATAAATTTTCCATAAACTTTGCTTGAGAGGTCCAATTCTACAACTTTATCCTCCAGTATTGATTTTCTGTTTTCCATTTCATCCATTCTAGTGGTGAGGCTTTCCCCTGTTGTTTCAAGCTGGCTTATTGAGTTTTGCACTTCCTTCTTCATTTTTGCCAGAGTTTTCTTCAATGTTTCTATCTCTTTTGTGAATTCATTCAGAAGTTGTGATGTTTTGAATGAAAATAGACTCCAAGTGTTTGGATATTTTGTCCCCAGATGATGATGCTGTTTTGGGAGGTTTTAGAAGGTGTGGCTATCCTGGAGGAAGAATGTCACAGGGGGTGGGTTTAGAAAATTCTTAAGCCTTGCCAGATCTCCAGTTGCTCTCTTGCTTCCTGTGCCTGAGTGATGATGTGAGAGCTTAGCTTCTGCTGCTCCTGCTCCAGTCACCTCCAGCCACCATGCCTCCCTGCCATAACGGACTTTAATTCCCCTGGAACCATAAGCTCAAATAAACTCTTCCTTCTATAAATTGCTTTGGTCAGTGTTTCTATCACAGCAACAGAAATGTTATTAATACAGTCATTGGTACCAGAGAGTGGGCTGTTGGCTGTGAAGAACCTGACCATATGGGGCTTTGAAGAAATGTGGAAGACTTTGGAAGGTTGATGGCTGTAAGTGGAGCTTAACAGGCCATTCTAGTAAACACCTGGAAGAAAGTAGTGCTGAGTACAATGTAGTTCCAGAGGGAAATAAGGGCATAAGCAGCAATTGGGATATTTTGGCAAAGAGTCTGGCTGGAGTCTGCTAACAGCCAAAAAGCTTTCCTGAGGCTAAGTCAAAAAGCCATGAACTAATTTCTCTGGTGGAAGAAATTTCAAGACAGCCTAATGTAGAAATGGTGGCATGGATATTAATGGTGAATATTATACAGATTTACAGAGAAAAAGAGCAAATAGGGTAGAAATAAATACAGAATGTACAGCATGGATTGAAAAAGAGCACTAAGAAGACTAATGTTGGAGCCCTGGCCTGTGCTGGAGAGGATCCCTTTGATTAGGAGATTAAAGTGATTACAGAGGGGCCTAGAGACTCATACTTAAACAACGGAGAGAGTGCCTCCAGGGCAAGACCACACCCAGTTAGGCCTCCAACTTGTGAAAGGAAAATGCTGCAGGGACCACTGAAAAGAAAAACTTCTAAAATGGATAAAGCAGGCTGGAGTCCATCCCAAACTTGCAGTCAAACTTGGCAGTGTCCTTCACCTGGTGCTGGCTTTAGAGGCATGAAAGATGCAAGAGTGAAGGGGTCATTAGTTCTTCCTCCGCGGTTTCAGAGAGCCTCAGAGGCCAGGCAGCATGAAGCAGGGGTTCCCCTGCATAGAGAAGGCCCTGATAGGCCATTGTGTGAAGCTGTGAAGGTGAAGCCTGGTTGGCAATGGAGACCCCAAGAAAACGTTCATGATACCAGAGCTGTGAGGCATCTGCCAAGAAGACCTGCACACAGGGATTGGTACCTTGGAAGTAAAGTCCCAGAAGTTGGATGTGGAGCTACTGGATTTGGTGTTTGCCCTGCTGGTTTTTGGCCTTGTTTTCCAGTATTTCCTTACTATCCCTCCATTCCTCCCTTTTGGAATGGTAATATGTATTCAGTTCCACTGTATGTTGGGAGTATGCAATTTGTTTTTTGATTTTATAGAGACTTATAGTTAAGATATTTACCTGAGTCTCAGAAGAGACTTTGGCCTGTAGACTTTTAAATAGTATTGAGACTGATAATGACTATGGGGACTTTTAAAGTTGGACTAAATGCATCTTGCATTTTATATGGTCATGAGCCTATGGGGGCCAGGGGGTGGAATGTGATGCTTTGAATGAAAATGTCCCTCAGAGGCTCCAAGTATTTGAACATTTTGTCCCCAGATAGTGGTGCTGTTTTGGGGGGTTTTAGAAGGTGTGGCTGTCCTGGAGGAAGCACGTCACTGGGAGTGGGCTTAGAGAGTTCTTAAGCCTTGCCAGATCTCCAGTTGCTCTCTTGCTTCCTGTGCCTGAGTGATGATGTGAGAGCTTAGCTTCTGCTGCTCCTGCTCCAGCCAACTGCAGCCCCCATGCCTCCCTGCCATGACGGACTGTAATTCCCCTGGAACCACAAGCTCAAATACACTCTTCCTTCTATAAATTGCTTTGGTCAGTGTTTCTATCACAGCAGCAGGAAAGTGACACAGAAGTTTATCCCTATTTTCTTTTAGTTCTTCGTTTATTCGTGTGTTCTTTAAATTTGTTGAATTTCTTGATCATGACTGTTCTTTTTTTAAAAAAATATTTATTTAATAACCAAAAACTTAGAAGAAGTATTCATTACAACAGGATTTACACATTAAATGACAGTTTCCAGAGCTAAGATGCATCTCTTTCGAAACTGGCTGTAAATTTTTAGGTTTACAGGTGAATTAATACAGTTATACAATATTGTACTCAGTATAAACCCTATGACGTAAAATTAAATGAGGTTTTAACTTTTAAAAAAATCTCTATTTCATTATTAAAATACAGTTTCCTACAAAAAATTCATTTTTAATGCAATTAACACTAAGATGTTTGCACATGCAGGAGACAGGGTCTCCCTATAGCCTCAACTGACCTGGAACTCACTATGTAGACTAGGCTGGCCTCAATCTTACAGAGCTCCACCTGCTTCTGCCTCCTAAGTGCTGGGATTAAAAGTATATACCACCACACCTGGCTATCCTTTATCTTCTTTGTACACTAGCAAATGCTTCATTTATAAAAACGGGACCATCTTAGCTTGCCTTTTAAAAATATATCTTA
>NW_008335435.1:655483-692390 GCF_000622305.1 Nannospalax galili
TTAGTACCTGAGTATGGATATAAAGTCATCAGGTAGATTTCACTGGTAATGTTTATCACCTCCACTATTTAACAAGAAGTAAATTTTATGCTTCCTCCTCAAATACGCCTTTTTTTAAAATTTGTTGATTTTTTTCTGTGTGTATATCATACAGAACATCCCACACAATCGTATTCATCTATATACCCACTTCCCAAATGGCACCCTCCTATAGCCTCCACCCTCCCACATACTGGAGCCCACATACTCTGTCATCCATGTTACTGTCCTCTGTGTTGTTGACACCCCCAGCCATTCTCCAGTGCTTTTCCGTCTGCTGAATCTAGTCAGCCTATCTAGAGATCCTTGTTTTAGGAAGATCAGCTGTTCCTCATCTACCAGCAATCAGTTGTCAATATTCCTTTAGATAAGACTGGGGACTGCTGTTCATTTTCCCAGTTCTATGCTGGGTTACTGTCTGGGAGTCTCTTGTGCCACCTTGGCCAATAACTCAAAGGAAGGTATCACCTGTCTGGCATTGTTTCTTGTTATGTAGCCTTTAGCTATACATATGGACTCTTAAAAATTGTATTGACCCCGTTAATCTTTGGTTATACTTTCCTTCTGGGAAAATTGGTCCAGATAAAACAATTTATTTTTACTCTTAAGGTTGTTTGAGGATCTGTTCCTCAGGGGTCACATGAGCTTTGGAGGAGCCCTTGGCTCCTTTCTTTTACCAGTTCCATCTATGTGAAGATAAGTCAAAGGTCCTGCTTGACCGTGGCTGGCTTCGCTTGGAAGCGTGGAGGAAATGTTTCCTCTGTATTGACCCTCCTCTTATGATTGTTCTTTTAAATTCAGTGTCCTAGGTTATCTCTAGGGGGTTCTCCTTGTAGAACTCTTTTACAGGACTGGTGGAGTTTGGTGGGGACATGGTGTTCTGGCTTTCCATTTTATTATTCTTTCATTGTGATTTTGGCATGTGACTTTCTTTTGTTGTTTATGATTCTGATATGAGAATTAAGTTGCAGTATGCTTCTGTTTGTATTATCAGGGTGCCTAGGTCCTTTCCTTATTGGTTATATAAGGCTGGTTGGTACAGGTTTCAGGTTCTCTCAGGTTTTATTTTGGAGGGAAATGATAGCTTCAGGGTGCTTTCAGGCAGTCCCCTGTGTTCTCAGCCCGTGTGTCAGAGGGAGGTCAGAACCCGGCAGTCTCTGGCAGTGTGCTGAGATAACTCCTGCTACACTGAGGGAGCTCAGAGCCCATCCTCTCAGGCTGTCTGCCGGGATCTCCTTGTGTTTATGTTTTTCCTCACAATGATCAGATCTGTCTGGAGGATTATTTTAAAGAATTATATTTTTAGTGCTCTGTACTATTTGGGTTTTGACTCAATTAATTTCTACTTTTATCTTTATTTTATGTTCATTAAATTTACTTTTTATTCCTTTTCTGACTTTTGAGATAGATATTTACCTTATTTAATGTCACACTTTCAGTTTAATTCTTACAAATATTGTATCTGGGCATTTTCTTTCAGTCTTTGCTTTAATTATATCTCAACATTCTGAGAGGTAGCATTTGCACCATTTTAAAAAAAATAAAATCATGAATTTTCAAGTATACTTCCTCTTTGAAGAGTTGTTCATTTAAAAGAAATTAGTATTAACTAATTTGAAAATAAAGTGGGCTCAAAATTCCCAGTAACATTGGTAATGATTACAAAAAGGCCTAGAAACAAAATTAGAAACACTGCAGATTTCAGAGCGTCAAGTAAAATATTGCAAAGGAGAGAAAACTTACAATGCCATATTAGTTGACATGGTATGATGACAGCCTAAGACTGGGACACCATGAGACTGGCAGAATGCGGCCAAGGACAGTGACAGCAAAGACATGCATGGTAGTGTGTGCTGTCCTGTATGTCTTGTATCTCATATGCTTTTCTTTATTAATTCTTTTAGTTAGCATATGATATAATGGATTTCATTACATTTTCAATGTACATATCAAGTACCTTGCTCTCACTCACTCTCCCCAAATACTTTCCCCCATTCTACCTTTCTGACTCCCTTTCTCCTTAAATAGTTCTGTCTGCTTTCATGTCACACACACACACACACACACACACACACACACACACACACACACACGCGCTGGATTCCGTATGTGAAAATACAATATTTCAGAGTCTAGCTTATTTTTTATTGAATTTTTTGTGTATTTCATACAGAACAGCTCAAACAATCTTAATAATCTCTATACCCCCATCCCCACTGGCACCCTCCCATAGCCCCCCTCCCAAGTGGAGCCCCTATACTCCATCATCCCTGTTAAGGCCCACTGTGTTGTCAGTGTCCCCAGCTGTTCCCCAATGCAAGTCTGTACACTTAATCAGCCTATGTAGAGTCCCTTGTTTTAGGAAGATCGGCTCTCCTTCATCTAGCAGCAATCAGTTGCCAACATTCCTTCAGATAAGACTGAGGTCTGCTCTTCATTTTCCCAGTTCTATGTTGGGTTATTGTCTGTATGAGTTTGCATGGGACTTGTGCATGATGACACCTATGCCATAGAATCATATGAGCAGCTTCCCAGGAGCTTGTAGGACTCTGTTTCCATGTGGTCATGCACCTCCTCCCTGGCTCTTACAATCTTTCCAACCCCTCTTCTGCAATGGTCCCTGAACCTTGGGTGGGAGAAGTTTAATAAAGGGATCCTGTCCAAGGACCAGCATTCAGACTCTTGATCTCTACACTTTGGCTATTTGTGACCTTTTGTGTTCCTGGCCCTTCGCTGCATGAGGAAGCTTCATTATTGAGAACTGAGAGATTCATTAATGTCCTCTTCATTATCCCTGGTCTGTGTTCCACGAGCCTTAGGTATAGAGGTTACATTGTAGATGTGTCACTTAGGCCTGGGCAATTCATAGATAATGTCCGTGTGCGACCAGTTGTGGTACTTGGTAATTGTCTCTGACTGGTGCAAAATGAGCTTCTTTGATGAGTGGTGACTGGGATATTTGTCTGTAAATGTAAGGATACATATTTTGCACATAGTAAGAAATCATATTAGTCTAGCATTGTGACAGTCTTGGGGTTTTCTCAAAGATCTCTGGCCACTCCAGCCATGTGTATTAGGTTATGTTTACATTACCACACTTGAGTTTCCTCCCTTTGAGTGGGTGTTTAGTCAAATTAGGTAGCTGTTGATTGCCCCCAAGATAAGCGTGCCACTATGTGCCAATAATATATGCTGTGCTGGCCATTGATGTGGTTATTTGGTCTTAAAGTTGGTGTTGGATCATCCATTGATGTTTTCCCTTGGCATCTTCATAGCACTCTCCAAAGCTATGAGAGCCGCCTTCAGGGGAAGTGGTTGCAGGTCAGTTGCAGCTCTATTGCTCCAAATCCTGTGTCTGAAGTATGTTCTGTTTTCGGCAGAAGGGTCTTACCTTCAAGTTCTGGGGGCCATCAAGGGCTGTGTCAATAGCCTGAGTAATTTTGGGGGCCCCTGAGAAATGGGGAAAATGGGGGCACTTTAAATGGGGAAACCGTGGGTTAGACAATGAGAGAGAGAGGAGAGATAAATAATGCCTACCTAGTTTTAAAAAGAACTAAAAAAAAAAAAAAAAAAAAGGTTCCCCCCAGAGGGAACCATATTAATCCAACAACTTACTGACAAATTATACGTACATTATCTCTACATGAGTCTATGTGTATAACTAAAGACTACATAACAAGAAACAGTGCCAGACAGGAGATACCTTCCTTGGCTTATTTTTTTAATACCATGGTCTCCACTTCTATCAATTTTCCTAAAAATGACATTTTATTCTTCTATATAGTTGAATAAAATTCCATTGCATATATATGTATGCACACACAGTATTTTTTTTAAATAATTTATTTTTATTTTATGTGTATGCGTGTATTGCCTGCATGGAGGTAAGTGCACCCATATCATACAATGCCTGTGGAGGACAGAACAGGCTGTCGGATCCCTTGGAACTGGAGTTATGGACAGTTGTTAGCTGCCATGTGGGTGCTGGGATTCGAACCTGGGTCTTCTGCAAGAACAACCAGTGTTCTTAACTGCTGAGCCATCTGTCCAGCCCCATGTAATATTTTCTTTATCAAGTCATCTGTTGATGGGCATCTAGGTTAGTTCTATTTCTCAGCTTTTGTAAATAGTGCAGCAATAAACATGGATGTGCAAATACTTCTGTGGTATGTTATCTTGGAGTCCTTCAGGTACACACCTAAGGTTGATACAACTGGATAATACGGTAATTCTACTTTCTGTTTTGTGAGGAACCTCCACACATGTTTCCATAGTGGCTGCACCAGTTTACATTCCCACCACTGGTCCTCCACATTCTTACTATATTTGTTTTCTTGATGAGAGTCATTCTGAATGAGGTGCATGGACTCTCAATGAAGTTTTAATTTGCATTCCTTTGATGACTAAAGATGTTGACCATTTTTTTCAAATGCTTATTGGCTTTTGGTATTTATTTTTTGAGAATAATCTGTTCAACTCATTTGCCTATTTACTGATTGATTTCTCCTTCTGACATTTAGTTTTTGGAATTCCTTATATATCCTTGATATTAACCCCCAGTCAGATTTATGACTGGCAAAGATTTTCTCCCATTCTATGGACTGTTGCTTCTCTGTTGTTTCCTCTGTTGTGCAGAAGGTTTTTAATTTTATACAAACTCATTTGTTATTTTTTAGAATTATCTCCTATGCTATTAGAAAACCCTTGCCTGTGCCTGTATCTTGAAGTGTTTTTTTTTTTCTGGTTTCATAGTTTCAGGTCTTACATTAAGGTCTTTGATCCATTTTGAATCTATTTTTGTTCAAGGTGAGAGATAGGGATCTAGTTTCCCTCTTCTACATGTGGAAATTCAGTTTTACCTGCATTATTTGATAAAGAGTATCTCTTAGCCAATGTATGCTTTTGTAAGCATTGTCAAAAATTAAGTGGCACTGGCTATGTGGGTTATTTTCCGTGTTCTCCACTCTGTCTCATTGGTCTACAGGGCTGTTTTGTAGTACCACTGTGCTGCTCTGTCAGCACAGTTCTGCAGCATAACTGGAGATCAGGTACTGTGATACTTTTAGCATTGCTTGCTCTTTCTGCTTAGGATTCCTTTGGCTATTTAGGGTCTTTTATGTTTCTATGAGTTGTTCAATAATTAAAAAACCTTCAGATTCAAAACATTCTCATCTTTAAAAACATATTTCTGGCTTTATTGCATTATGATAAGATGATGTGCTGAGTTTATCTCTTCTTGTTAGAACTTCTTGATGTTTTCTTGGTAACCTCACATATATCCAATTTCCACAAATATTCCCAAGTATTTGAGAAGGCACACTCTTCTTTATAAGGTTGAAGAGTTCAATGTGTATTCACAAGATCTCCTTAGGGCTCATACTGTCTATGCTGTGGTTCTTTCCTCCTCCTCCTTCCTTGTCCTATCTTGACCAGAGAGTGGCGCTGGCTGTCCCCTTTAATGAACGTATGTCCTTGTGTTTCTCTCTTCAGCTCTTATATTTGTGCTTCATGAAGGCTGCCACTGTGGTCTTTCCCATGAATTCTGGGCCTTGGAATCAGAAGAGATTTCCTGGCAGGCACTGCCTTCTACTCATGCATTTCATCTTGTCAGACATCAGGCTCACAAGCCCCCCTTCTCCATGTGCATTTGCCTCATGCTGCTTTGCACATTCTTTTACTTTTATTGCTTTTTCTTTTTCCAAAGTGTCTCTTTCCAGTACAAAGCTGAATTTGGTTGATAAGCCAAGCTGAACATCTTTTTCATAAGTGTGTTCAGGCAATTTGCATTTACTACCAACTAAAGGCTTGGTCTTTGTTATACTCTTTTATATTTACCCTGTATATTCTATTTATCATGTTTTCACTCTGTAGTTTTTGCTTCTGTTTCTTCTGTTAAAAATATTTTTTTGAGCCAGGCGTGCTGGCACAAGCCTTTAATCCCAGCACTGGGGAAGCAGAGGCAGGGGGATCTCTGGGAGTTCAAGGCCAGCCTGGTCTACATAGTGAGTTCCAGGACAGCTGGGGCTACAGGGAGACCCTGTCTCAAAAAGGCCAAAAAAACCCCAAAACCTTTGCTTCAGTAGATGCTTTTCCATAACATACAATGCCCACCTACCATCCTTCCTTCCTCCCTCCCTCCCTCCCTCCCTCCATCCCTCCCTTTCCTTTCTTTTCTTTCCCTCCCTCTCTCTCCCTCTCTTCCTTCCTTTTGCATTTACTGTGCGTTTTGCCTACTTTTAATGATGTCTCTGAACCACTTGAAATCAATGGTAAAATTTATGACTATATACTACTTTCCCATTTATCATTTTCCTCTAACTAAAAAAACTGTGTCATTTCTACTTTTTCAGAGCATAAAACACCCATTTTTTTTCTTTCAGCCTCATCTCCAGTTATGGTTTGCTTGACATCCACAGTTACAGTCAATGCTTACCACCAGCCCCTTCTGGTTCCTTGTTCGTGTCTTATACGGATGAAAGTTATCTTCTAGATAAATCCCAGAAAGGACTCATTAGCATAATCATGTTCTCATTTTTTGTGTTTAAATTGTTCTATACATAAGTACACAAAGAGGTGCTTACCACAGTTAGTTATTAGGGAAATGCAAACAAAGTCACAGGAGATACTACTTCATACTCTTGTAGGGATGGAACTCACATATACTGCTGTAATAGTGGATTACGAAAGAGTTCAATTATTGTGGAGAATAGATCAAGGTGAGCACAGACTTGTCACATGGCCCGGCAATGCCATTTCTAGATATATACCTCACACAGCTGGAAAGAAATAAGTCCTTCTGGTCTAATGTTCATAGTAGTACTGTTCATAGTACCCCAAAGGCAGAGATAGCCACCATGTCCATGAACTAATAAAGGATAAAAATTGTGGTATATCCACACAATGGAATCTTGAGTCCTAAGAAGAACATGGATGAACATGAAAACAATGTGAAGTGAAAGTCGAGTATAGAAGACCAGGTATCACCCATTTGTATGAAAGATCGCATAGATAAATGCACAGAAACCAAAAGCAGGTTTGCCAAAACTGGGAGAAGGGGATAAAAGGGGAGTGCTCGCTGTATTCTGGGGTGGGTGTGGTAAACTAAAAGGTGGTGTTTGTGCAGCACCATGAATGATCTTAATGCCGCTGAATTGCTCACTCTGAAACACTGAACTGTTTTTTTTTTTAAAGACAGGGTCTCCCTGTAGCTTAAGCTGGCCTGGAACTCTATGTAGACCAGGTGGATCTTGACCTCACAGAGACCCACCTGCTTCTGCCTCCTGAGTGCTGGGATTAAAGGCATGCGCCACCACGGCCCGCTTTTTCTTTGAGGCTTTGTATTAGCTCTGATCCCTTGTTTTTTTGCCATTGGCGTCTCCAATTGCATCTTTGCATGCCATCTACTATATCTGTTATTTTCTCACTAACTCTCTTCTATCTCTACCTCTTTATTTCAGTGTTACTTTCTTGTCTCCTTTTATTTCTATTCACTATCTTTAGTCTATTTTTGGTTACATACATATTTTTTTCCTGTGGGTATCTTGTAAATCTAGTATTTTAATGTTAATTTTTATTTTTCCTTCAAGCTCTTTCCTAAAACTACTTTCCCATTTCATAAATTCCAGTTGGTAAATTTTTATGAGTTTTAAAATTCCTGATCTGTGTTTTCATCCCATCTGTAATTGTTTGCAATTGCTTAATTCAGACAGAATGTTGTATTGCACTGTCTGTTGAATCAGGGTTGCTTTTATTTCTTTTGAAATTTTTCATCTCTGAAAAGAATATAAATTCACAGCATAGCTGGCAAGAGATGCTTCATGTCCTCATGTACTTAGTCCAAACTCACCACTAAGAATTCACCATGTGAGAATTTATTTCATTATCAGTTATCATTAATAATATCATCCTTTTGCCCTCAGAGTAGTGAGTGCCCGTTTTCAGAGTCCCACCCTCATGTCCTGCTTTCTAGGGCCACTCTTAGTGTTTGTTCTCTTAGACTAGCTTTTCTGCAGAGCCAGGAGGGAGAACTAAGATAAGTCAACAAGGTTGTACTGTATTCAAGGTGATCACTGCTATGAGTGAATGTGGCATGATCCTGCTAGGTCTGCTAGACCCTGAGGCGCTACACAGAATGTAGCTCTATTGCCCATCAGAGGGATGGAGAAAGGGAGTACGTTTTCAAGGCTCCTGGTCCTATTGGTCAGGAGTGTCCTTGGTATGCGCTTTAAAAAATTTTTTTAGATTATTTTTATTTTATGTGTATAAGTGTATTGCCTGAATGTAAGTTAAGTGCATCCATGCTGTACAATGCAACAGGAGGTCAAGAGGGCATTGGATCCCCTGAAACTGGAGTTAGGAATGGTTGTTAGCCACCATGTGGGTGCTGGGAATCTTACCTGGGTCTTCTGCAAGAGCAATCAGTGCTCTTAACCTGGTAGCAGTAGTCTTCAACAAGGTCAAACAGGAAGAGGAGCACTTTTGGAGTAACTTAGCAAGAAGCCTGCAATTGACAGAAAAGAGGCTGTGCCTATGTGAAGTTGTGATTGGTCCTTATGTGAGGCATATGACTGGTAAAATGAGAAGCCACGCTGTGTTTGGAAGAATTACACTCTGAGCACTGGCATGCCATGCCCCCTTTCTAGCTAGCTTAGCAAGTTGTTTTTCGATCTTCTGTTAAGTCTGGGAGGTCTCTTCTCTTCTGATCTGCACAAGTGTTATTCCCCTCCCCAGTGTTGAAACATTCTACTTCAATGAAGACTTCTCCTGAACAGTCTTTTGCTTGTTGTCTATTTGTGGTCTTTATGCCTGGGAGAATGAGCTTAATTGGCTGCAAAAAAAGGAGACAAAAATCTGGGGCTTTTAGCTTGGCATCAGCAGCAACAGCAAAGAGGCTGAGAGGTCCAGCAGTCACTGGGAGCTGAGGGTCCTGGTCCTTAAAGCTCAGAATTGCAACTCTGAGGCCACTGAAAGCTCCAAAAAGCCCCATCTCTGAAGCTGACACTGGGAGGCAGCAGTAGAGTTTCAGAGAGTGGATGAAGGTAGAATCTGCAAAAACCTAAGGAAGGTGGAAATACTGAGAAGGTGAGAAATGGCGGGGAAGCTGAGAGGTTGTGAAGAGCTGAAGGTGGGAGCCGAGATTCCAGGGGTTGCCAGCTCTGGTTCACTAGAATAGTTCCAGAGTGGCATGGGATAAAGGACTGAGGGCTCTGATACCCAAAGTTCAATAGCCATCACTGGCTGCTGAGTCTTAGTGCTCTAAGCCCTGGCCAACAAGCGCTCTTGAACACCTAGAGCAATAACTCTCTACCTTTGAAAGCCACAATCGTAGGCCTCTGGTTCCCAGGGCCTAGAGTCATAAGCCTCTTGAGTTCAGAGGCCCAGCCTTGGAGCCCTAGAAACTAAGGCTGCCACTGTTTAATGGAGCAGTCCCTTTGCCTATCTGTGGTTTCCATCCAGAGCAGAAGAATCTCCAGTCAGTTGTTTGTGACACTTCTGCCGTTTCAGTTGAATGCTCTCTCTAGTCAGTGTGTCTTTTCTGCATGTGTCTTTTATATTTGTTCACTTTTTCTTTTTCTTCTCATTGCAGCTGGTTTGTTTGTTAGTTTTGTTTTGTTTGAAGCAGGGTTTCCCTGTAGCCCCAGCTGTCCTGGAACTCACTATGTAGACCAGGCTGGCCTTGAACTCACAGAGATCCACCTGCCTGTGCCTCCTGAGTGCTGGGATTACAGGCATGCGCCACCACGCCCGGCATATTTGTTCACTTTTAAGGTATTTTTTTCTTTTTGTCTTTCAATTTTTCTGTATCATGAACAGTTTTCTTGTGTTTATTAATCTTGGGCATAGAGGATTAAGTCATTTTTTTAAAAGATTGATTACATTTAAATTGTGTGTGTGTGTGTGTGTGTGTGTGTGTGTGTGTGTGCGTGTGAAATTGATTACATTTAAATTGTGTGTGTGTGTGTGTGTGTGTGCGTGTGTGTGTGTGTGTATAGGTCAGTGGACGACTTGCAGGGATTGGTTTTCTCCTTCTACCAGGTGGGACCTGGGGATTCAACTCAGCTCATTAGACTTAGCAGCAAGGCATGTTTACCAGTGAGTCATCTTACCAGCCCTGGGTTAAGTCATTCTTAAGTCTGTGCTTATGTCTACTTTGGAAAATTCTTTCTCATTATTTCTTGGAATATTGGGTTTACAGTTCACTAAATCTCTCTTTAGTTGTGTCTGATTCATTCAGTGAATTCTTCATTTCAGTTGCAATTTTCATAGATTTTATACTTGGATCTCAAAATAATGTCCAATCCTTTGGAGAACTTCTTAGGAATGTCTTCTAGCATGGCCATATCAAATATGATTTCAAAGTTCACAGATGACTGTTATTTGAATTGCTGTTAAGTACTTTGTTGTCTTCTGTCGGGTGGTCTTGTCTCTTTGAACTGTTATTTTAAATGTGTGCTCTGCAAACACTGCATGTAAGCTGTAGGGATAATGTGAGGATGTGGAAGGTCATTCAGAGGGGACTCAGCTTTGCCTCTGACAGATCATAGGTTGTGGCTCTGGTACCTTAATCCATTCAGAGATGGAGAGATTTAAAACAAAGCTTCATCAGTGCCTGGACAGTCTCTTTCACTGCCTTGATGGTTTAGCTTCACAAAGTCCTGACTCAATCATGGAGACTGACTTGGGCTTCTAGTCCATTTTCTACTTTGTCCTTTAAAGATCCACAAGCCAATGAAGGCTCTGTTTAGCCTCTCATCCTTAGATTGGCAGCTGCCCCTAGGGGAAGATCAATCTCAGTGCTGGGCTTGTCCTCCAGGCTCTCTATGGCACGCTGGACCCTGCAGTTTGACAGCTCAGGTAGCGGGATGGTATTTTGACATTTTCAAACTCTGTTTAGTTTTTCTAGTTGTTCTCAAGAGAAGGATGGTTCAGACCATCAGATTCACTACCACTGGGTAGACTATTATCCTGCTTGAAGAGGTTTCACTCTAAAACCACAGACTCAACTATTATACAATTAAAACATTGGAAACAAGGGTAAACTTCAAAAACATTGCTAAAAAAGTTATGTGGAAAAAAAGCAAGCTGTCTAAACAATATCTGTAGTCTGACACTTATGTAAATAAAAAGCAAAACAATTCTACACATAATTTGTGGCCATGTGCATATGTTTACATAAAAACGGCAAAGTGGAAGCGGGGAACAGATCTGGATGAGGGTACTATGTACAGGGGGACTTGAACCATCTGTACTCTGATTTTTAATGAAAATACAGTCATGTGGTACTTATGTTACCTAAAAGATTTTATTCATAAAAAGACAGGAAATAAATATGCCAGATGTAGTGGGATAATGGGCACTGTCTTTTTTCTCTTCCTCTTCTTCTTCTTCCTCCTCCTCCTCCTCCTCCTCCCCCTCCCCCTCCTTCTTCAGTTTTACTGAAGTTTAACCAACAGCTGCTGAAAAGTTTTGATCTTCATTTTGTTTTCTTATGGAAGATAGACGCAGGATTCTCTTTTCTATTAGAACTTGGGATTTTCTTGGGTCAGCAATCCCGGGTAGAGGAGGGGTTGGATGGCTTGCAAGTTTCTTAGCTCAATATTGCCCTCTTCTGTTGCTACAGTGAAGTTTAGTAAATGTCCACTTGGCAGCATTTAATGATACCATCTTGTTTCCTACTGGGTCCATAGTGTCAGTTTTCCTCTTTAATTTTATGACCATGTCTCCAAAGGATATTCGCTCTTCCACAATGGTCCCCTCTCTCCCAGAAGTGCCTTTCCAGAACTGCTGCATCTGTTCCTTTACAGTCCAGGATTCACAGTGCTCTGACTTACCAGGTGTGTTAGTCAGCCTTCTGCTGCTATGAAAAAGCACTGCAGTAAGATTTGCTCTGACTCATAGTTTCAGGTTTTCAGTCCTCGATCACTTGGCCCTGCTGTTTTGAGTCTGTGATGAGACAGAAAATTATGGTGAAGTGTGTGTGCTGTAAAAAGCTGCTTACTAGGCAGCCAGGAGAGGTAGAGGGAGGAAAAGCATGTGTGTGTGTGTGGGGGGGGAGGCTAGGGCCCAGGATCTCCTTCAAAAGCACACCCTCAATGTTCAATCCCTCTCATCAGGCTCTACCACTTCCTAACAGCAACAGAGGCTACTGCCCAAGATGAGAGCCTCTGGGGGACATTCTAGATCCAAACCACAGCACCAGTTCTCAGACCAGCTCTTGACTTAGTGCTCTGCCATGCAGCATGGCTGGGTTTCTCCTGTGGGAACCTTTGCTGATATCACCTGTGTTCTGCTGTCACTTGAATTCTGTCAGCCTTTGCTATGCTCAGCCCTTGCCTGCAGTGGGCTTCTGAGTTGACGTTTATCCCCTTTACATATACATATAAATGCATGTATAGAATGTTCTTTTTCTTCACTTTGTTGTAGAAGTGAATTATTTCTTGTCTAGTAGGACCCCAAACAGTAACAGCATACTGAGGTTTTTTTCAATTGAAAATGAATAAATGCAGTTTCGACTTTTAGAAAGGATTTTGTTTTGGCCATGTTTTTGCTGCTGTCTTCAGCTTAGGGAAATGTAGTCTGTATATTTTGAGACTTTGGACATTGAGATTTCCTTTGTGGTTGAGTACACAGTTGATTGTCCTTCAAATGTTCCAGGTGCATTCTTTATCCATTTAAGTTGTGTAATCATGCAATAAATCTAGACTTTTCTAAGTTTCTGATCTGTCACCCTCTGTGGGTTAAAACCTGTTACCATAATTGATGCGGCTGTAAGCATTTCCCATAGTCCATAGGCTGCTGTCCTTTGAGGCTATGTTCCTTGGTGCACACAAGACAAAGTGCACATAGCCTTGGACCACTGTTCCCTTTAACAGGACAAAGTTTGGGCCTCATGTTTTCCACTGTGCCTAATAGTCTGATATGAAAACCATTATGCAGTCCTGATGTTTACATACTATATAGGTCTGTCTTACATTTGACAACTTCTTTCTTTCTTCTTTTGGTTACATAGAAGTCTTTCTAGTATCTTGGTTGTTTGGATAGTATTACATATTCGATTTGACTGTGTTGTGTTTGACGGCTTCTTTCTTATTTTGGTCATACAGAAGTCTCCCTAACATCTCGGCTGTATGGATAGCACCTTACGTTGTTTTCCACAATTTCTCTTATTTTCCTTGCTGTCGGTAACATGTGGATCTACATCAGAACATAGCTATCCCAAAGAAGCTTGATTTTAATGAGGTATTTTCTTTTTTTTTTTGACTCAAAGTCAGTATTCATTTTTGCATTTATGAATATAGAGCAGATGTCAGTTTACAGAATACAGCTAATCACATTACAAACAAACCAACACACAACATTAATTATATTCTCAGCACAACAGTAATTTATGACACTCCTCCCCAAACTAACACAGGTCCAGGTTCAACATAAGGGGAAAAGAACCACCAGCAGTTGCTACTTGAGAGCTTAAGAAACCATTTTCAACAAATTTCATGTCTACAGTTTAGTTCTCTGCACCAGAGTATAAATTGCTTTTCAGATGAAAGACCTGGCTGGCAGGGGTGTGTTTGTTTCTAGGGGGGAGAACCCAGGTCAGAGAAATACTGGGGAGTAACAAGAGGTCCACTTCTGTGGCCAGACAACCAAATGAGGAGGTAGTCATTCTGAGTTCTCAAGCAGAGAGGGCTGTGCTTATTGTGGGAGCTGGGCAAGGTGCAGGCACTCCTCTGGATGAAAAGCAGAGGGGACACTTCTCCAGGGAAGTCAGAACCAGGTGTCAATGCAGCTTCAAAGCGGCTCTTTTTTTATGACAGAACTTTCAAAGTATCTCATTACATCACCGCACAGGGTAACCCCATACAACCTCGAGTGCCATCATCGCTGCTGTTGAGCGTTTTCATTTGGTACTGGCATAGCTCCCTCACCAGTGTGTAAAAGGCATCTTCCACACACTGTCTGGTCTTGGCGGAGGTTTAAATGAACGAAATCTTGTAACTCTTGGCCAGTTCATGGGCTTGCTTTGTGTCAACTGTCCGTGTTGCCAATCACATCTGTTTCCTACCCGCACCATATAGGTACATCATCATCTTTCACCTGCTTAATCTGCTCCTGTAGAGGTTAATATCCGTAAAAGATTTGCTGTTATTGATGGCAGACACACAGAGGAAGCCTTCGCCTGTCCTCATATATTGGTCTCTCATGGCACTGTACTCTTTTCCAGCTGTGTCCAGTATGTCCAACAGACACGTCTCACCATCAGTTACCACCTGTTTTCGGTAAGAATCTTCTATGGTGGGATTATATTCATCCACAAAGTGGTTCTGGATTAGCTGGATCGTCAATGCACTTTTCCCAACACCACCTGCTCCAACCATTACCAGTTTGTACTCAGTCATTTCACACCAACAAGAACCTCAAGCTCCACTGACCCAGCTTCGGGCGGCTTTTGAACCTCAACCGAGAAAATTGTTGTGGAGACCCCGAAGCCATCACAAACAGCCCCCACCTGGGAGTGGCTGCTATTTTCTTTTTTAAAAAAATATTTATTATTTTAATTTTATGTGTATGAGTGCATACATATTGCCTGCATGTATATAACTGCACCTGTGTCATGCAATGCCCAGGGAGGTCAGAAGAGGGTGGCATATCCCCTGGAATTAGAGTTACAGATGGTTGTTAGCCTCCTTGTGGATACTGGGAACCGAACCTGGATCCTTTACAAGAGTAGCCAGTGCTCTTTAGCTGCCGAGTCATCTCTCCAGCCCCTGAAGTATTTTAGTAAAAGACAAAAAAAAAAAAAAAAATTCTTTCTTTCCTTACCAGTGATTCCTGAGAACTTCTGGAGTTCCTGCCTCTGTGACTTAAGCAAAGACAGAAAAATTAGCTCCAAAAGTGTTAAAAGTGCCCCATTTAAGTGAATTAAGACAGGTCTGTGTCACATATGATGGTATATACCTGTCAACCAAGCTATTAGGGAGGTTAAGGCAGACTATGAGTTCAAGCAAGCAAGGACAGATTGGCTTATATAGTGAGTCCTCCCCATCTCAAAAACAAAAAAAAACAAAACAAAACAAAGCAAAAAACCAGACAAATCTTGGGCTGGTGAGATGGCTCTCTAAAGTTACATGCTGCCAAGCCTACCTGAGTTCAAGCTCTAGGTCCCACATGGTGGAAGGCAAGACTGACTTCTCTAAGTTGTCTTCTGACCTCCACATGTGTGTAGTGGCACACACTCCCCTCAATAAATAAATGTCTTTAAAAAGACAAATCTTCACACAAAGGAGTATTTTGAGAGCTGGAATGGATACAGATGCCAGTACCTGGAGAAGTAGGAACACCAAGAAAAGAAAGAGCAGGGTGGAGATGAAAAAAGGCTCCTTAACTTTCAAAATAAGTAGGCACACTAGGCATGGTGGTACATACCTATACTCCGGCACTCAGGAAGCTGAGGCAGGAGGTTCACAAGATCAAGGCCAACTGGGGGCTACATAGTGAATTCCAGGTCAGTCTGAGCTGCATAGTGAGACTCTTTCTCAAAACCCAAAGCCAACCAACCAGCAACCAACCAACCAACCAACCAACCAACCAACCAAACAGTATGTACACAGTTGGGCAATGTTCAGTTGAACAGAGGTATGAAGAGACTAGAGAACAGAACTATAAAAATTTTAGATGTTAATTATTTTTTAAAAAGGAAACAAATGGTGTTTAGTGAACAGAGATATAATGCTGTTAGAGTGATGGGAGTGTGAGTCGCTGTAGAGTAGGGAGGGACAAAAGAAGATGGCATCTACCTCGGGGGGAGTCATACTTTGCCTGCTGGTGCTAGACTTCATTTAAGGAAGCTGAAGGAGAAACCTGGCACATTTTGGTGATTGTCATCTGGAAGACAGAGAAGTAAGGACAAAGGGGCCGGCACCTGGTGGCAGGGTTTCCAGGAGGGCAGACTGTGAGGTGCAGTCTACTGGCAGCACTTCGAAATGGAAGTGGAAATTTGATCTTGCAAAATGAAAGAGATTAAAACAAGGGGATGTTTTCTAATTCTGTATTTTTAGTTTTAAAACTCTTGTTTCAACTACTTGGATCTTTTCTAGCTTTATGGTTGACCTAGAGGCTGTTTCTGTTTGGAACAAAAGGGATGTAAAACTGTGTTTGCTTCCATTCATGGATTTAATTAGGCGTGTTGCCCAATCTATAATAAAGCACGGTTTTAGTTTCTCTTTGTTAAGGTAGTCAGAGGCCTTTAGGCATGAGTGACTTACTAAAATGTACTCATATTGTTGGGGACGAATTACCATCCCGACACTGTCAATCACTCAGGGATTTTATATCCCCAAGCCTCTTCCTTGGTTGTTTTGTATTACACAAAGATGACATTTTATTCTCGTATTTGTTCACAGACATGATTCACATTTTGCTATTTTGTACATAAGGAAATCATTCTAAATTCAGCAGCAGTGCCAGCCTGACTAAAAAAAGTTATTTTCCATATCCACAAAAATGTTAATCAGATTTTTGTTAGAACATGTGTAAGAACTGGTTTTTATTGTCACAGTTCTTGATGTCAGATTACTAAAATAATTTATGTTTTGTTGTGGGAACATGGGAGCACGCAGAGCCTCCAAAATCACATGACCACTTCTCAGCCCACACTTCTTCATAACACATAGAAATTATTTGTGTTTTGTGGTAACAAATGAATGGCAGGAACAGCAGAATTTCAATGTGGCCTTCCTTTATTTGATTAAACATAGTCTCTATTTATTCTTAAAAAAACTAATTTACGTTAAATGGCAACAAACCATGATAATTTAGAAAACATGTTGAAACTGAGAGTGAAGAGAAATGTTCTCTATGTAAACCACACTGTAAACCATAAAACTTATTTTTGTCAACTGCTTCTCATGACAGTGGCTGGGAATTTGACATTTCTACTATGGTAGGCAAAAAAAAAACATGTAAAATACACTCTCCCACACGCCACATCACATCTCTATTTATATTTCCAGACTAAAAGCACTACAGCCCCCAAAGTGCTGAGAGTACTGTGCACTGTTACAGAGAGCAGGAGGCTCACACAGCTTTCACCTTCAATGGCTACATCTGCATGGCTGGCAGCCCCGACATCCCAGCCGTCCTTACTAGCCCAAGCTGGCTCACAGAAAAAAACGATTGCTTTCTAATCCAAAAGGAGATGAACTTTTCAATGAACTCTGACTAATACATGACAAAACAAAGACCCCAAATGGACTTCAGGGAGAGCACTTTTTATGACTTTCCCACTTCAAAATGTGTCAGTAGCCAGTATGTGTGAAGTGAGTGTTAGGAAAGTTTGCAAGAAGGCTAGGAAACACAGTGTGAGAGAAACCTGGCTAAATCCCTAATTTTACTTGAGGAATAGATTCTACACAGTTGACTAGCTTGTGGAAGTTTTCTGATTAAAACTTCTTCTGTCTACTTAAAGATCCTAAGAAGTCAGCACAATCCTGTTCTTCTCCTTGCAGAAAGGGTTATTTAGTTTGGGATATAACATTTTAAAACAATAATGCAAGCCTCCTGGGAGAATACCACAATAAATGTCTCACAAACCACTCAGTTAATCCCAGGGTATAATCTGGCTGTTTTAAATTACTGCAGGGAATATTATGGGCCTTAATGACACTGTAACTGCATAAAGCCAAAGAAAGCTAGAAAGAAAGGCCAAAAAGATGAGCTCAGAGCCAGCTAAAGTGACAACAAACATGTGGTTGTTTACTAGGATTGGAGAGGTTTTGTCTGCAGATGTTTGTGGTTGCTAGAAGGTTCCAGAGGAATGAGTTGTTACGAAGATTTGCAGAGTTTGATGAGAGTAAGATTCCCCTTGGAGATGGCAGGCCCCAGGACAGGGAGGCCCAGTGGTACAGACAGAATTTATAGAATTCTGTGGTCAGATCATCCTTCACTGGTCCCACAATGTACGTCAACAAATTAATATTGTACGGATGTCATTTCAAAGCTGCCTAAAGATGAGAGTCATTATTGAAGCCAGTAGAGCACAGATGGTTCAAACTATATGCAGATATTCATACTTGCATTTTTGCATTATAGCTGCTTTTTTCCCCTGTTGAACTGTAATGAATTGTCTCATAATCTATTCCATCTTCTTGCCATTAGCAGGCTTTGAATGTTCACAAATAGGAGCAAAGAACTCATTTTCCAGAGCTTTAATCACACAAAGAGGGAATGCCTAATTCTCTAAATGAAATGGTCTGTGATCACTGAAGCAGAGATTTAATATATCACGGCAAATTAGGTAGATTTTAATAAATTACTTATCTCCCTGAATACTTTACATATGCTTAAGAAGGAATAGCCTGTTTGCAAACAGTGAAAACCCACAGCCTATAAAAATCCTTTGAAGAAAATGACAAATAAAAAAGTAAATTAAAAAATGAAATGCATAATATCCTAGACCTCCAGAGACAATTCCTTTGCAGCACTGATTCACAGCTCCATTAAAAATATCAATTAAACCGTTCAGCAAGATTGGGTAACAGCTAGAAAATTAACTTTCTGAGCTGCTTTTTGAGGATCTGGCTATCCAGATACATCCCAGCATTGTACAAGCTTGATGTAAGTTTAAAAAAATGATAAAGGATTCTCTTTTCATGTTTAACTAAACATTTCAGAATTTGAGTCCTACTTTAATTTTTTCTATGTCATAACAAGTTTTTGAAAAGTGTGAATCTATCTGCCTATCTATCTATCTATCTATCTAGTCATCTATCTATCTATCTATCTATCTATCTTCTATCTATCATCTATCTATCATCTGTCATCATCTGGTCTTCTTTATATGCATACAACCAGGGATCCCATATCACCATTACAAATACATGAGTATCATACAAATGGGAACAATTACAATTTTAATGAAAAACAAAAAACTTGGAGTAGTTTAGAAAGTTGGTGCCAAGTCTCCTTTATATTTAATTGATAGAAACTGTATGCATCAAAGAAAATGCATACTGAGCCTTTAATGTGCATAAAATGGGTATTAGCATTTTAAAGAGGAAGATTAACACATTAATCCAAATAATTTTCATATATTGCTTCTAATAAAATCTTCACAGTATAAAAATCCTAATGAGGCTAATCAGAGGCACTCCATTTAGTGGGATGATTAGGGAAAACATAAAAGTATTTCTTTTTCATAGGTTTCCTATGATTTATGCTTTTGCTTATGAAAAATAAAAAGGGGAATGACATCCCTGTTCTTCATAAGAAAATGTTGAAAATGCAAGTAGACATTTTCATGCTATCGTGTAGGTATAAATTATTGAGAAGGTGCTACCCATTGAGGAGAACTGAAGTCCTAAGGGGTGGCAGTCATGGGAAGGAGGGGATAGGAAAATAAACCAATGAAAAACTATACAAAATTTGAACATTTCAAGCCTAAACCCAGGCGTTCCCTTCTGGTTCCCCATGAATTATAGATTACATACGCCAGGGTGATCACAAAAACCCTTCGGCTTTTATGTGGGCATCTTCTCAGAAGGAGGAGATGCCTCTGGAACAGTTTCTTTCAAGCCTCCAAGTCCTCTCTGTATTGCTCGTAGAAAGACCGGAGGGCATGGAGAGCTTTCACGGTCACCTTCAGCTTGCCAATGCTGTCACCATCTGCTCGGGCATCAAAAACTAGGGAGAAAATAGCAGCAAAAAGTCAACACCGTTCAGCAGTTTTCTTGGATGCTAGATCAGACAACTGTGGAGAAGTTCTGTGAGAGCTCTACATTCACACTAAACCCAGCCATGTATATGAATGAAAATACACATTTCAGATACACTGCAACGTGTGCTGTTTGTGGAGTAAAAACTAATGAATCCTGGTTACCTAGTAAAAAGGCTATAGGGTACTGACTCCCACACATTCAGAATTTCATCCAAAATATTGTGTGAATATCAAACTTCAAGCCAGCAAATGTTAATGTGTGACACGGCATCAGGATTGGTTACCGATCTTCCTAAGAAGATGTTCCATTACAAGTAGGATTCATGCAAAATTAGAAAAACAAAACAGACAACTCAAGAACATTAAGGTTTGTGGATTGGACATAGACTTTCCTTAGAAGAGTTTTCAATGGGTCCCAAAGACAGACTACTTAACTGAAGTCCTGGGGTCGGGGCTTCTCTGAGTACAGCCTGGTGGGATGTCAATTCAAGCCCCCAGACGCCACTGGCTGGGGAGTGACATTTGTTAGGGACCCAAGGCCAGAATCCTGGAGTTTGTGAGTTTGTTTGTGCTTACCAGCCTTGTAGTTTGTTGAACCTGAACTTTATTTCCTTGAACTTCAATGATGCGTGTGTGTGTGTGTGTGTGTGTGTGTGTGTGTGTGTGTTCAAGTGTCCTCCTATCTCAGCCTCCCGAATAGATGAACTTCAGCTACTGCATTAACCTACGTGTATGTGTGTTTTACTTCAAAGAAAATTTTTGAGGAAATCTTCAATGAAAACTTGATGGACATGAGGGTAGAGAGACTAGCCACTGGCAAGTAGAGCAGCCCAGTGGTGCCCAGCTTCTTTTCCTGGGACCGTTTACTTCCATGTGAAGCAGAGCAAGGCATTACCATGATGCTGGGACTAGTGCTTAATCATCTGACTGGCTCCCCAAACATGGATTTGACAGTTGGGTGTTGGCCCAGAATGGTCTCTGCAGACTCACAGGAAGAGGTGGGCAACTAATTTTGGTCATTTCTGTCAGACTTCATTGGTCCTAGGGTCTTTAATAGGGGTTAGATTAGTACTTTTTTTTTTTTTTTCTTTGAGATGGTCTCACTATATAGCCCTGGCAGGCCTAAAACTCCCTATGTAGACTAGGCCTGTCTCTGCCTCCAGAGTGCTAGGATTAAAGGCATGTACTGTCATACCCATCTTAGATTAGTATTTTAATCTAGTCATCTTTTTGTGCCCAAGTATAACCAACTGCCCCTAAATTAGATAAGCTTACTTTAAGACTTCCAAACAGGTGTCTGCTTGTTTATTTGATTTAACTTGGACAATCATTTGGTTCAATCATGGCTTCTAAGCACCCGTCATCTGCCCAGGACTAGCAGTTTCACACAGGTACCACAGTATTACAGAATAAGTGACCCCTTAAAAGGTGCTCAGGGAAATAGTTTGACTGGCCTGAATAAGTAAATCAAGAAAGCAAGTACACTTTCTGAAGGGCTCTTGTCAACTTAACCGGTGAGAACCACTGTGTGTGGCCCGGGCCTTCTGATTGTGATTACTAACACACAAACTCTTCAGCATGTGCTAAGTGTGTGTGATAAGAACAGAAGGCAGAAATTAAGCACTGTTGGAACTCACACCTGGTAATGTGAAAATCTAGGCGGCACATTTTGTGAAGAATCCCCTACTGGGAATCCTGTCAGGAAAGGAGTGACCTAAACTACTCAGAGCTAGCTAAGGAACCACATCATATTATGACACTGCATCGCTAAACTAAAGGGAAGCCTTGAGAAGACGCCGCCACGATTCACAACGCACTTAAGGCCAAGTGCGTTAGAAGAGGCTTCCACACAGAGCAACACGCTTAAGGTTGAGTGCCTTACCCCCAATACCAAAAAATGCATAGTTCCTGTGAAGCTCAATTATTTAAAAATTCCTATTAGCTACAGAAGGG
Organism: Nannospalax galili; assembly: GCF_000622305.1. NCBI lineage: Eukaryota > Metazoa > Chordata > Mammalia > Rodentia > Spalacidae > Nannospalax > Nannospalax galili. Next base: position 677,187 of record NW_008335435.1, read on the forward strand.
CAGAGAAAGGGAGGGTACAAAGACAGGCTACGGCTGTAGTAATGTTAGCTTGAGTAGCACAGGCTTCTGCTAGGGTATAGCAGCCCCTCTGGGTGGCAGGAAGAGGTCTGAATAGAATATAGCCTTTGGCTGCTGTTGGCTATGCAAACTGAGCTCCACTAGCATTCATACCGTCGATATTTTGCTCAACGATGTCTCTCCCTTTCTGAAACATGTCAGCGAGGTCAACGTGAGCAACACCGATATCCTCACATTCCAGATCCTGCTCGTCCTCGGGAGGGTCACTGACCACAGTGAAGCGAACACTGGGAAGGCACGAGAGAGAGAGGATTGTTACCATGGTGGGACAGGACACTGACACACACACACACACACACACACACACACACACACACACACACACCTGCCACGTGGGTTTTTGTGACACTTTCAAAGATGCCACTAGAAAAGACATTAGGGACATTCTTAGCTGAACTACTAAAACCTCACAGAACACCCAGTTTTTGAATGGGCACCAAGCTCCTTTCTAAGCATGGATGGCAATTACCTCCAGAATTGAAGAAAATGACCAGACAAGGGGAAGGACTTGATGTTCACACTACTATACAATAGCTGATATTTTGACATCTCTACTTTTGAGACTACAAGGATAAAATGCATAAAGACTATGGAGGTTAAACAGTCAGAATTTTCTGCAGAAACACATGCTTTCTTTAGTAGTGCACAGCTCTGGGGCTGGTAGCAAGCAATGTATCCAATTCTATGTGTTGTTCTACAAAATGTAGAGGCTGCCCTGCCTGGGGAACAGTCTGAATCCCAACAGATAAAGGCTGCAGTTTTGCCCAGCGGCTGTATCAGATGTTTGGATTGCTTCAGCAATCTTTTAACTTACAATCATAGAATCCAAGTTTTATTTTACTTTTAGACACATAATTGCAGGGTTCTGATGGAACTGATTTGAATTAGTGGCCTGTGCTGAGGCCAAATACACTTGGATTGACCAAATGACAGGAATTTACAGTTAAGTACTCTTTTGATATGTCTTGGCAGCCTAGCCTAAACCACGGGTGCTTGTAAACCTTAGTGTTTTAAACTCTGTGAAACATATCTATCACAAATCAGAAAAACAAGAAACAGAAAAATCCAAGTCTCTGTGAAATCATGCCTTGATAGATACAAATAAAATACTTTCCAAATGCTTATAGGTAAACAGGACAATATTTTTAAGCAATTTACTAAAGACAAGCATTCAGAATTTTGTTCTTTTACTAACAAAAAGCGAGGAAGAAATTTTGAAGAAATTATAAAACAGAAATCTCCTAAATCAAAATGAAAGTTCACACCTATTCACACAATATTCAGGAAGAGCGCAGATCCTGACAAGTGGTTTGAGTATTATACACGATGCACAGTATAGAGAGAATAGGATGGAGCAGTGAAAGTATTTGTTCTTGGTTCACATTCTGACTTTTTTACTTATTTAGCTGTGTGACACTGGAGAAATTACTTAACCTCCCTGATCTCAGTTTCCTTCTCTGTGCAATGAGGATAATTATACATATGAGGATGGAGGGCTCCTGTGAAGATAAGATGAAGCGATACAAGTGAGCAGTGCCTGGAGCACAGTCAGCTGAGCAAATGGACAAAGTTTGTTCCAACGGAAAACATGGTTGGATTCCGAAATTATATACTAATTATTAAAGATGTCCATTAATGAAGAAAGCTGCCTTAAAATGAACGCACTAGAAAGAGGGAGAAAAAGTGCCATGTGACCCCATGCCTGTTGCCTGTGATGCACCAGCCTCCTAACAGTGCCAATGAGTACATCCTAGAGCGTGAGACACACAGGGTATAAGAGAAATGGGCGATTTTCAGGTTCTTAGGTACCTTGACACTTTATATATTTTTACCTCATATTTCAGGATGATATCCACATCACTTTATAAATATAGGCTGTCTAACTTCTATAAGAAGGACTCAGAACACTGGTTGTTCTTGCAGAAGACCCAGGTTCAAGTCCCAGCACCCACATGGCAGCTGACGGCTGTCCGTAGCTCCAGTTCTGGGGGATCTGCTGGCCTCTTCTGTCCTCCGCGGGCATTGTACAACACAGGTGCCCTTACCTACGTGCAGGCAGTACACTCATACACATAAAATAAAAATAATAAAATATTTTTAAAAAAGAATGTACCACTGTGTATTCAGAAGGAGAGAACATTCTTTACAATGATCACTGGCTTTGGCTGTGGGAAAGGGTAGGTCTCCCCTCTTTCTTCAGCATGGGGAGGTGAGAGGCATTCCCATATTCACACAACACTCACTTTCCATGTGGGGCCCACACTAGGCTTTTCTGAAAACATGACACAACATTTGTGTTTGTGAGGGACATTTGGACGTCTTTAGAGAAACAATGAAGGTAAGGCAGGAGTTACTGAGTTATAGTGGCCTGCCTTTCTTTTTTTCTGCAGTGCTAGGAATGGAACCTAAGAGCTCACTCAGGCTAACCAAGGGTGCTAGATCCCCAGCCCTATGTGTTTTCATTTTGTAAACCAACACTTTGGAGGTAACAGAACTGTTCTTTCTCAAAATGGAGATTCCAGAAACAAAGAAGTCATGGGCAGATGAGAAGCCCGAGCTGCTACCTCGTCCAGCCCAGGACCTGCAGTGACCACCAGGTTTGTTGGCTGCAGGGAAGCTAATGCCATAGCCACAGCTTATGCACCAGGGACTTGTGTGGTAACCCTGGGGGCTGGCGGGCTTTGAAGGGCCTGTGAAGGAAGCAGAAGAATAGGAATTACTAAGTAAATCTTGAGTGAGGACTGTCCTGGGAAAAGCAGGAGCTTGTGACAGGCTTGTGACAGGGCTTCTCCTGGCCCTTCAGGAGCAAAAGAGATCCAGAGAAGACTATTTTGAGGACTCACTGCAAAAGCGACTCTCTGAGCCCATGGACTGAGAATCCTAGACTTTCCTTGTGAAATGAGAACACGTGTTAGGAAGTTCTTCTGAAAAATCGCAGCGTCTTTAACATTCACTCCATGGCCTCGTGGAAAGGCAACAACTTAAGACTGTTCCTGAGGTAGCAGGAGGAGCATTATTCTGAAGCAGCAAAGGCTGGCAAAGGGAAGGCACAGAGGAGAGGACAATGGAGAGGAAGCGTTGGCCAGGCCAGGGGCAGAGCTAGCAGGGCGGTGGGGGCGCTCAGCAGCATTGGAAGCCAGGCAAACTGAGATGCTGCTTGCTCAGAAGCATTCGCTCTTGAAGACCAACGTCTTTTCTTCCAAAAATGATTTATTTTCTCTAACAACAAGAATTTTTAAAGTGTCCTATTAAAAGTTTTAAAAATGCACCCAAAATAATAAAAAAGGGACCATTACACAGTGAGAGTAGGATGCAGCCTAGTCTGAGAGGCTGCTGAGCTGTTATGGTTCATACTATTTATTTCTGCAATGATTTACTGTGCACCTCCAATGTGTCAGGGGCTATTCTATCTGTGGTATGTCTATTTTCTCATTTTATCCTTATAACAACTCTACTCGGTACCATCTTCATGTCCCAGATGAAGAAAAGGAAGCACAGGGAAGAAATAATTAGTCTGAGGACAGGCATTGCCAAGGTGATGGAACAGGAATTCGTGTCCAAGCATGTGACATGCTCACTCTCCCCTCTTCCTTGCAGTTACACACCAAGGACACCGTGATACTACATGCTTCAGTGTTCAAAGTGCTACAGGTCCTCACAGTTATTTTTTTGTAGGAAAGAGACCCAGAAGTCAAGCGCTCAGTTATGGATGGCGGCACAGAACCCGTGTTCCGATTCCTTAACACACCACTATGGTGCTCTGCTTTCTTCTATAAACTTGCTATAAGCATACCTTCTGTGAGGCAGCTCTCGCTTCTGCAGTATGGCTTTTACGATGTCTCGCTCCACTTGGTTGTTTTCTTTATCCAAGTAGATCACTATGCCAAAAGAGAAAAACATTCACAGGAGGAAGTTACTCAGGGGCATGCTACATCGGGACCATTCTGTACTTTTGTAAATACCTGTTTTTCAAGATACAAGTCGTGCTATCTTGCTTGTGTTGCCGGGAAAACAGCTCCAGAAACCAGAATCAAATCTGAAGAGTCATGTGATCTAGTGTCATGCCACTGGCAGGTTTATGTGCACACTTGTCAGAAAAGATACAAGCAACATCTAGGAGTGCCACATCACTGTCACTGCCTGTTAATGGCCCTGGCAGTCATGACAGTAAAAGCCAGCGGTCTTTATTGCTTTGTATTTGAGGGATTTACTGTATTTTCTTTTACCCAAGAAGCGAGTGATAATGATAATGTATGGCAGCACGCCTGTCCTTCCTGACAGCCCCAGTAATTTAATCCGCCTCTCCTGCTACCACATTCAATAAAACAGGCATCTAGTGTGCAGGCAAGGGAATCTAAGGCTGGTGTTGCCTTGTGTGGGGGAGGAAAGGAGAGGGGCTTTCTGACGTGTGAATACTCTTTAGGTTTTGGAAGGTACTGGATTCAGGAATGAAGCTGAAACAGAGATTAGCCAAGCATCTAAAGTGGCAGCAGGATGAAGCATTTGAGAGTGCAGACACTGAATCCTGATGGCCAGCTTGGCTCAGCAGACTCTGACACATGCCTTTGCTGCTGAAGACATCCCTTTTCAGATGCCCTTCTGGACATAAGGCTCCCTCCCCTTTGGCCAGATCAAAAGTGCTCACAGGGAATAGTACCGTGATGATTCTGGAGCTGGTGCTCTTTGGGTTCTGCTGGGAACAAACACATTTCACACTGAGAATGTTTCCCAGGAAACATTCGGTTCTAAATTATAATGCTATCAACTTGTTAAAACTTTCAGTTTGGTTCTAAATTATAATGCTATCAACTTGTTAAACTATTTGGCTCACTTGAGCAAATATTAACTGAGACCAAAAGATATACCCCACAGGAGTTAGGCACATGGAGTGGGATGCCTGTATGGAGGTGACAGTGGCTCAGGAGGAGTAAGAAGTACTGAAGACAAGGTAACCAATTTAACCAGCCCCTGAGAACTGGGTTGCTTGTGCGATGCCAGACTGTATGTGGCTCATCATCTAACAGGAAGGGTGCCAAAATCCTATTGATATATGAGTTTCATTAGTGCTGGTAGACAGTACCTCATTTTTAGAGGGTGCTAATAGAGCAAGGTAAATTTTTTTGTTTTTGTTTTTGTTTTAATTCAAGATGTGGCATACCATATACTCTTCAGAATCCCAAAGCTTTCAGGTCACATCATTTGAAGACCACAGCAATGAAAAAAAAAAAAAAAAAAAGACTGGGGCAGGGTGGTGAGATGGCTCAGCAGGTAAGAAAAGACTGGGGCAGGGTGGTGAGATGGCTCAGCAGGTAAAAGTACTTATTGAGCAAACTCAGTGACCCGAGTTGAATCCCTGGAACCCATAGGGAGAACGAGACAACTTCCTTCCAAAAGTTGTCCTTTAACCTGCACATTCATGCTGTGACACACGTGCCTTCATTCTCACATATGTATCACATATACACATACACCCACAATAATACTACATTTTAAAAGGGGTTAAGGTTGAAACAGTGATTACTCTCTGTAGGGTTTCAGACTGATTTGTGTCTTGACATGAATGCTATTACCATAATTTCTTAGAGTCTTTGATAAACAAATGAAAATAAAACCTAGATCAGTTTTAATGAATCTCAATAGTTTCAATTAAAAAAATGGTGGCAACATACATAATATAAAATTTACCAGTTTAACTTTTTTTCTTTTCTTTTTTTTGGGGGGAGGTCTTTTAAAGACAGGGTCTCCTTGTAGCTCCTGTTGGCCTGGAACTCACTATGTAGACCAGGCTGGCCTTGAACTTACAAAGATCTGCCTGCCTCTGCCTCCTGAGTGCTGGCCAGTTTAACTATTTTATAGTTGAATGATATTAGGTACGCTGATATTGCTGTTGCATTTCTTGCCATTATCCATTTCTGAATCTTTTCCTCATCCCAAACTGAAACTCTAACTCCTCATCGCTAAGTCTTCATTCCCTTCTCCCTCCAGCCTCTGTTATTGTACTTTTTGTCTCAATGAATCTCCTCCAAGTGAGTCATAACATTTGACTTTTTGTCTCTGGCTTATTTCACTTAGCACTGATGTTTCTGAGGTTCATCTGTGCTGTGGCATATCTCAAACTTCATTCTATTTAAGGCTGAATAATATTCCACTGTGTGTGTACAACACATTTTTTCCCCACTCATCCTGTGATGGACATGTGGGTTGTTTTTATGTTCTAGGAGTTGTGGGTACTGAACACTGATATAAAATACCTGTGTCCCTGGTTTCAATTCTTTGTACTATTTACTCAGAGGCAGAACTACTGAGCCTTATGGTAGTCCTTGAAAAATAAAACAAAACATCCCTACACCAAATTACGTGTTTCTGCTTCACCGCATGGGCTGGCGCAGTGCATTTCCTGTTCTCTTAACAAAAGTGGTATCAGCCAGCATTTACTGAGGATGTTTATGTTCTAGGCACTATACTCAAATGTTTACTGCAACCACAGGGTTAAGGGCCGGGATGACCTATACTTTACAGACTAAACAGAGCAGAGAAGGTTAGAAGTTTATTCAAAGAACCTAATTAGAGCACACCAGAGTCAGAACCTGAATCCAGTCCTGTCCTAGACTTGTTCTCTTATGTTCTGCATTATGCTCCCCATTCCCTATGAAGCCAAGCTTTTCCTGCCATTTCAGTGGCAGGTATTTTGTCAGGGTGGCTGGAGTGTCGAAGAGGCCTATAACTGAATCCAGGGTAGCCACCTGATTCTCCTTTCTTTCATAAAGCGCTATTGATTAGATAAATCTACTCTCATTAAATCAAATATTTTGGTTGAAAACTTTAAAAATTCATATTAGTAAAACAAATTCTAGCTCCTTACCAAAAAATTTAGTTTTTCAAAAGTGTATTAACTTGGAACTGTGACAATCTTTGTACTAACATAGTCTCGATCAGGCATCTTAATTTAGCTTAGTGGTTCTCAGTTTTAACATACATCATAGTCCCTTGGAGGGTTTGGTAAAATGCAGTTACTGTGCTGCAACCTCAGAGTTTCTGATGCAGGGCATCTAAGAATCTGCAACTCTAGCATCTACTGTCTTGCTGCTACTGATGCTGGTTAGGTGTTATACATTCCTTTACCCTGTTGTTAAATGGGATCAGGAATGACTGAAGACTCAATGTGTTCAATGCTGTGGGAAAGAGGGACACATCAACCACCTATGACTAGGGCATGACCCTATGATCCTGTGAACACCAAGATTCATGTGGGACTCTGAAACTATACATGGTTAATCTTTTTATAATTTCAAATTTTACATACACCCTTCAAAAAGTAATTATAGTAAACACTAAAAGTATCAGAACTCTCCAAAAGTTACACTGTTCAACCACCCAATTTAATAACAGTCACAAGACAGGATGAAATTCTGTCACTTGTGACAGCACAAATGAAACTGGAGGTCATTATGTTCAGTACAATAAGCTGGGATAGCAGAAGTGGAATCTAAAGAAGTTGATCTCACAGAAACTGAGAATAGAGTAATAGTTACCAGAAGCTGAGGACCAGGTGGATGGGAGGGATGGGGAAAGATTGATCAATGTGCACTAGGTTATAGTTAGATAAGAGAAGTAAGTCCTGTTGTGTTAGCGTACTATGGTTCAAAAAAGCTAGAGGAAAGGATTTTTAATACTTTTGCCACAAGGAAATGATAAACATTAGCAAAGACAAACAGGCTTAGTCTGATTTGAACATCACATGATATATCCATGTATATCACACTGTAGTCCATAAAGATAAATAACTAGAATCACGTGTGTAAGCAAGCTCTCTAGTACCTACTACATCCCCAAACCAAGATGTGTGATTATCTTGGCAATTAAAAACACAGTGAAAGTGTCCCTCACTTCTGTAGGCTGGAGAAATCCTTATATTCTCTATCAATGTCAAATGTAAATGGTTAATTATGGATTGATAATCTTGAATCTTAGATAACTTTTAAATTTTATTTCTTATTTTTATGTGTATGAGTGTTATTTATGCCTGCATGGATGTAAGTGCACCCCTGTCATGCAGTGCCCAGAACCGAGGTCACAGACGGTAGTTAGCTACCATATGGGTGCTAGGATTTGAACCACAGGCTTCTGCAAGAACAGCCAGTGCTCTTAAATGCTGAACCATCTCTCCAGTCCTGGATCTTAGATAACTTTTATATTGAAGAATTATTAACTCTCCCATAATCTTTATCTTTGCCAAAATTCCTCCTTCTATTATTAACAAAATCTAATGTTCTATATCCTTTTCATTTTCTGAACTGAACTTTAATTGTTCCAAAAGACAGACTGCTCAATCCTCAGAGACTAAGGTCCAGAGCTGTGTAAGTCTCATAAAAACTCTGGACGATTTCATTAATCTTTCTTCTTCCCACTGTCAATTCCCTGAAGGCTCTGTTCAGCCCAGACAACATTCTTCAGGTCTACCATTAATCTTTTCCCCTCAAACTATCTTCTTGCTTTCTCAGCATTCTCAAAGTAAAAATTTCAAGCCCAATAAAATGCAAATATTTTATTCTTGATACCAAAGTCTAGTGAGTAAATTCAACTTCAGTTTTTTCAGTGATAGTAGTCCTAAGAAGATACATTTTTGTATGCAGGCAGAACTGGCATTAACAACTTTTCATAAAGACTGAATTTGATTATGAATAATCCTGAGGATTGCCAGTCTAGTCCAGTCCTCTTACGTACCTAATTTAGGCCCCAGCATTCAAATTCCTTTTGTGTACATTCAAATTACAATGCAGACCAAAATCAGGGTCGGGTTCAGTGAACCTCTCTACAGGGAGGTAGGTGTTCACACGATAGATAGCGTGTCCTAACTGTGCCCTAAATCTTGCATTGAATTTCAAAAGCAAATGTGGAAATAAAATGACTTTCATTAACATTTAATGAGATTTAAAAGCTGTAAGGCTGTATTATATTGACTTTCTCTACCAAGTAACAAGTGAATGGTAAATCATTACAATAATTGATGCAATAGTTTCTTATTAACCAAAGATTCAAGGAGATCTCCTTGCAACAGGGATGCAAATATAATGATTTAAGAATAAAGATTTCCACTGCTGTACTTAAATGAAAATTAAAACTACCAATAAAGCAATTATTTCTCAAATTTGCTGATAACCTATGACTTCAGTTTTGTAGGTAAAAACATCATTATACAGTCCTATCCTCTGTTCACAAATAAAATAATCTTAAAATTCTTTCCAATTATTATTGGTCAAAACTCAATAGATAGGAATAGAAGCAAGAAAAGTATAGTAAGTATTTCTAATGAAGTCTCTTCTATAATAAAACAGATTTTTTTTTTTTTGCCATCAAATGGCTAATTCATTAGAAACATGAGCAGCTCTTAAAATACCAATCAGATAGTAAGGTACTTTGCAATAAAGAGGAAAAAACAAAACAAAACAAAAAACAAGTAAAGCAAGCAAACAACAAAACCCAGCAGACCTCAGCAAATCGTGTGCACACAATTCAGGATGCCGTAGCATGTACTACATGTTTGATCCAGAGGATTCAACATGCTCTTCAGGCAAATGGAAACATCTGTTCTGCTACAAGGTCAAATTTCTCAGTATACAACCAATTTCTTGGGAACAATTTTGTTGCCAGTCTAGCTAAACATTCTACTGCTGATCTTTACACAGAATACAAAAAGCCAAGTAAGTCTGTCTCTTTCATTGGGGTATCCTCATCAACAGTAACCAAACATCTCTTTCACTACTATTTCTATTTTGATATGCTTACTCTTTTGGTACTTGCAATCAAGCATCTGTAGGAAGCTGGAGAAGACAGTTTTGGAAATGCTTCTTTCATAACAAGTAAGTAAAGGAAGCACTCTGACTCTTCCCTGGCTACAGTGCCTATTTCCCATATGACTTCTCCAGCCGCCTCTTGTTACAGAGTGGGAAGGGCTCTTAGAAGAAGGTATGAAATTTAAACATCTTGCCTAAATCCATTCCTTTACTAAGAACTGTGGATACAGAGAAGACTAGATCAGATTTCTGGGTCATCGAGATTACTTTCTCAGGCAATGAACATAATTCTAAAACTAGCCTTGATCATTTGTAATCCTGCTGCTACAACAGCAAGATTACATTTTTCTTAAAATGTAGTTTTTAAGATTGGACAAAAAAAATCTTGGTTTCTAACTAGGATGACAGGGCCTGCTTAGCAGAAGATGAGGTGGCCCCATCTTCACAATTCCGCATGGTGGCCCGGTCTTCATGAGTCCACATGGGCTCCAGGATAAAGTATAAGAAGTTTCAACTCTTGGTGATGGTGGCTTGGGACGAACTTTGTTTTCCCTCTGATTCTACACTGATGATCACATTATATTATTAAAAATTCCCGAGTACTGATTGATCTAAGAATTTACAGGGTGCTTATTGGGTATGTTTTGGTCCAATAGATCACATTTCAACTGGCTGATAGACCAGGCCCAAAGAGAGAAACCTGCCTGCTTCAGTGACTGTGCACATGGGTCAGCTAACAAAAGGCGTGGTAAGAACTGAGGCTTCATTCAGTTCAAATTTCAACATTGAGAGAGATATACATCAGTGTAGAAACCTTTATGTGATCAGAAAGGTAAGATTAAGCCACTGAATGATTTGAATGCTATCACTAAAAAATTAGTTTATTTCCTTCTTTTGAAAAGTCACATTTTTCCAACTGAAATTCAACTTCAGACTTAGGTGGCATTTTTCTGTGGATACTATAATATAGGAGGAACAGCCATACAGGCTCTTTTCCCACTGTCTTTCTCTCTCTCTCTCTCAAGTTTATTATTTTTATTTTATGTGTATGCATGTATTGCCTGCATGTAGGTAAGTGCACCCATGTCGGTCAGAAGAGGCTGTCAGATCCCCTGGGACTGGAGTTAAGGACAGTTGTTAGCTGCCATGTGGGTGCTGGGATTCGAACCCAGGTCTTCTGCAAGAACAACCAGTGTTCTTAACTGCTGAGCCATCTCTCCAGCCTGTTTTCTCTTTTAAAAAATTTTTATTTATTATTTTTATTTTATGTGTATGAATATATTGCCTGCATATATGTAAGTGCATGTGGGTCCCTCAGAGGTCAGAAGAGGGAACTGAAGTTACAGATGGTTGTTAGCCACCATATGGGTGCTGGGAACTGAAACCCGGTCCTCTGCAAGAGCAGGCAGTGCTCTTAAACTATTGAGCCATCTCTCCAGCCCTGTTTTCTCTTAACTTTACAATTACTTCAATGTAATTTTCTTAATTGTTACACTACAGCTCTGGCTTTTATTAATCTATTCTGATAAGACTTCAGTGAATTCATGTGAGCATCAAGAATTAAACTTTCTGCTTGTTTCTTTAGCATCTCTCACTGACAAAAAAAATAAAGCAATAACTTCCCCCAAACCAATCTTATAACAACAACAAAAACTCAAACTATACACATAGAAGTCCCTATTACAAATACATCATCTGTACCATTGGTATAGTTATAGTAGACCCACTGCCCATTCTTGGGCTTTGGAAGTGACACAGGTGTCTCTTCAGCAGGAAGACTGTAGAATCGGCACTCAATGAACAGTTGTTGGATAGTGTTGTCCATGGTTATTCGAGAATCATTAAGGCTCAGAGCTATGATTTCAATTCGAATTTCTTCTGATAGCTGTTTAAAGAGCAAAACAAACAAAACACAATAAAGAAACAAAATAAAAAAATCATTCATTCTTTTATACTATTAGTTTAAAATGAAATGGCACAGCCAATGGGTTTCTGGAATGAAACACACACTACTGTATGTTACACATGAGAGATTATTCATGACAGAGAGAGAACGAGATTTGAACGCCCCAGGGTCTGAAGTTAACAGTGTCATGGCAATAGTCTCCTGATTTACATTTGAGGCTATAAATACTCATTGGTAGTCTATGAGGAGTGAAGATTATGAGGTCTTCATCTCCCATGGCTTTCAGAATGACAAGCATCAGTTGGCCTTGTTTCAAACTAGGTAATGAAGTACATGTTTATCATTGCTTTATTTAATCCATAGTACCTGAGAAAGCTTCAATTATTCAGAGATCAAAGCCTGTTGAACACTTTCTAGCTATTATGCTAATATATGTAGCCATATCAAGCTACGGTAACTAGAGCAGAAACTACAGTTCACTATCGTATTTCTGCCACAATATATTTCACTCAATAAGTAACACATTTTCAAACAAAAAAAACCAAAATCTTCCACCTAATTTAACACATATTTTCTTATAATTTATTTTTCACTTAGCACTTATGGTATGAACAGCTCAATATTTCCTCATTTTTTTTTTACAATTTAAAATTTGTTTTTTATTTCAAAATTCATCTTTACTATGAGAGTCATGCCACTGTCAGTCATATAAGTTCAAATAACAACTAGAAGAACATGAAAACAACACGTGTTTATGTGGCCAGGTTGTAGGAATACATTGTTAAATGTCTACCACCAGCATGCAAACTCACCCTAGTGATTACATAGGTATTTCAGAACACACAGTTAAGCAAATTAAAAAACGTAAGTACCCTATTGTAAGAAGGTGCCCACAAAGAGCCATTTCCATTGCTGTCAAACACCCTCAATATTTGATGAAGTAATTTTACCCCCTTCTTTCAAAAGACATTTTCTTTTATTATGTATTCTAAGACACTTTAACTAAAAACTCAAATCTGAATATTTCAATAAGGTTATTTTATTATTCAGTAGATTCATGGAAATTTTACTAGGATGACAGAAAATTCCACACCATTCTGTCTCCACTAATACAGGTACAAGGCTGCAGCTGGCAATATTACTAGGATTAGCATAGTATGATGAAATATTTAAAGGAAATTTTTTTCTAAAACCTAATAAATCAAATGACTGCCAAATGTCATTAAAGTGATGGTCTTTGACTTGAATATGCTTTTCATATTCAAATTTGAAAAGAAAGAGATGAAAGCCTGGAAAGGTTACTCGGTTTCAACTAATAACCTCAAGCCCTCTCTGTCACGTGCATAAAGAATGAAGTCGGCGCTATTGTCTAATCTCAGTCAGAAAGGCCCTTCTCTGTCTGGTGAAGACTACATGGTAAAGAAAATATTTTAAATGATATTATTTTTTCTTTAAAATGTACAGTGGTTGTGGAAACACTGCACATACATCTATTTTATAATTCTGATATAAGCACAGCACAATGCAAAATTAAACTGGGAATATGAGAGACTTAGACTTGCTATAGCAGTAATATCTTATAAAATGGTCATATTCCTGCACAAAGGAAGTAAAGGAAAAGAGTTATAAAAAGGAAAAAGTAACGTACACTTACTCTATTTTGTGAAGACAGGAATTTAAAACAGTTTACTGGAGACATAATGAAGAGACAAATGAATTTTAAACTAGCAGGAGAATCTAATTTATTTAAGTGGTTATTTTATTAATAATACATTAACTATACAAGTCCCATGTAGAAACTTGCATCATTTTAAAGAACTAATTTAGGCTGTCAAGACCACATGGCGATCAAAGTAGATACCTTCAATCACAGCTTAAAAATCAAATAGCAAAACTAAAAATACGCAAAATAACAACAAAAAAGAAAGCATGCTGTATTATCCCCCCAAAACCAAAAGACTTTAAACTCATTTGTCTGTTTTCTTTCTGATTTAGTTTTGTTATTTCTCACTATCCATGGTGTTTTAATTTTCTGATGAATATTACAAGAAAAAAATTACGGTCACTTTATTTATTTGATGCTATATGAATTTAACTTACAATAAATCCCCATGGGGGTAAATTTAAAATACATCCAGAAAGCAACTTCTAAATAATGAATCTCCAAGCCTTATAATTTTGGTTAATGGAGATGAAGAGGTATACAACAGGTCAGAAATGAACCTGCTTTCTCTCTCTCTCTTCTCCCTGATCCCACTCATCCCTTGTATGTCCTACCTCTGCTGACAGTATCGTCCTTTAGCTGTTGCCACCCACAACAAAAGATCTGGAGTCATTCTTGCATCTTCTATTTTCCACCCTACCACTGTATCTTCTAAGCACTGCATCTGTGTCTGTTCGTTTTACTTCCTAGGTATTCCGGTGCTTCCCTGAATTGCTGAAAGCATATGGCCTTTCAGACATTGTGCAGCTACTGGAGATACAAAGAAAACATGACACAGTCCCTTTTCCATTTATCTCTAGAGAAATTTCTTTAGACTCTAATGAGGAGCAACTTAACTAATACAACAGGTTTAAGGTTATTAAAAAGTAGAAACAAGATGGAATACGGGAGGAACTAGAAGGAGTGAGCGGACTAGATAATTGCTGGTAATGCGAAGCAGCTCACGGACAGTAAGACGAGCTCAGCGATGGTGGGACCATCACACTGGCCACAACATCACTGCGGACGTACACTGTGCACACCCAGAGAATGGATCTATTCTCGTGACCATGACAGACAAGGCAGCCTGACCTCTCATCTATCTCTTCCCCATAGCTTCAGCCATTCTCCTTACTGCAACAGAATTCTCTCTCCAAAACCAATCATGTATCACCTTTTTGCTTGCAAATCTTTCTACTACTTTATATTCTGGCCATTGCCATGGTATGCTGTTTACATTGCTTGGTTTTTGCATCTGTTGTTTATTCTGTCTGAAATAATTTTTCTACCAGACAAAATCTAGTCATCTTGGCTCACACAGGAATAATAAAAGTATTCTTGACAGGACCAGCTGGCTGTCTTCTCCCATGGCCCTCTCTCAGGTCCACTGCACCGTATGGATTTGCTCACCTACCTGCCTCTCTCTACAGACCGTGAGCTCCAGAAGGACAGGCCAGAGCTTACTCATCTGCTATTTAACATCCTCCCTAGCATTGGTAACATAGTAAGTAGGCTCACAGTAAGCATTTACTGGAACAGAGGAGGCTGAGCATCTTCTATATGGCCAGAATATCTTTTATATAATGCCAGAAGTATGTGAAGCTGCACTTTTCAGTCCTTTCTCATTTGAAAACTGTGTGTTATACACTTGAAAAGAGGGTACTTTTTTTAAAATTATTTTTTATTTTTTTTAAATTGTATTTTATTTTTTTTTATTTAAAATT
>NW_008335435.1:692989-715355 GCF_000622305.1 Nannospalax galili
TATTCCTTTGGATAGAATTGGGGTCTGCTGTTCATTTTTCCAGTAGTATGTTGGGTTAATGTCTGGAAGAGCCTTTATCCATCCTGGCCAACAACTCGACTAAAGGTATCGCCTGTCTGGCTTTGCTGTTTGTCAAGTAACTTTTAGCTATGTATATGTATGCTCTTACGAAATTATATTGGCCCCTTTAATCTTTGGTTATACTTCCCTTTTGGGTGTTTAAGGACATACAATTGGACCAGACAAACTGATTTGTTTTTTCTCTTGAGGTCGTTAGAGGATCTGTTCCTCAGGGGTCCCATGGGTTTGGGAGGAGCCCCTGGCTCCTTTCTTTTACCAGTTCCATCTATGTGAAGATAAGTCAAAGGTCCTGCTCGACCATTGTTGGCTTCTCTTGGAAGCATGGAGGAAATGATTCCTCCGTGTTGACCCTCCTCTTCATAGACTGGATACTGGTTCTTTTTAACTACTACAAAATATATAGAAATCTTACTGTTTTGGATTTTTAATTGTGTAAGGCTATCTGAAAGGTTATTGCTTTAACTTTTTTTGTACGTGTTAAATTTATCACAATAAAAAATTGAAAAAAGCACACTTGATTTAAGAGAATTAGAAGGGGTAATAAATAATGTACTGAATCAAAAGATAGTGATTAAAGATGGGCATGATGGTGCATACCTATAATCCTAGCACTCAGGAAGCTAAGGCAGGAGGATCACAGTGAGTTTGAGGTCAGTGTAGGCTACATAAGTGAGTCTCTGTTTCAGTTTCAAACACACACACACACACACACACACACACACACACTCCATATCTACTTTGACATTCCCACTTTTGTATGGAGTGTGAGCACAGAAAAGAATTTCTGTGGCTAAGGGAAACAACAGACGAGACAGTGATCGAAGCCAACTTTTTAAATAGAGGCCTTCTAAAGTCTGTTTAAAATAATTAAAGCAAGCCAGGTGTGGTGGCACATGCCTTTGACCCCAGCATTTGGGAGGTAGAGGCAGGCTGATCTCTGTGAATTCAAGGCCAGCCTGTTCTACATAGTGAGTTCCAGGCCAGCTGGTGCTATAGGGAGACCCTGTCTCAAAAAGACCAAAAATTAAATAAATAAATAAATAAATAAATAAATAAATAAATAAAATAATTAAAGCAATGTGATAGGTCACATTCCTGTACAATATTAATATCCTTCAGATATAGCAGGGTGGCAAGATGGTACAGGTTGTATTTAGCTTTTCCCATTCTGTTTTTCCTCTATATGTGTGTACCTTTGTTACTGAGTAAGTGATGCTTTTCATTGCTTTGTCTGGTTTACCAGTTGCACCATTAGCTTTCCTTGTTAGCAAGATGTCAGTAATAGCCTGGCAAAAAATTTTATGAATTGTGATCGTGGTTAACAGAAGTAGAAGTGACTCCAACAAGAACTTCCTGGAACTTGTTTTTAGTTGTTGGTATAGATGGACACTACACATCAGGTGACTGAAAGATCTAGAAATGGGATGACAGCTCATATTATTCACAGAGAAAAATCAACTAGAACTCTCCTGACTTTGGCTCAGTTCCACTATTGCTTCCTGAATGATGCTAATTCATATTTAGGTCATAGTTTCTATAGTGTTTACTTAGGTATATTATTAGCATGCTTAAATTTTTCATGTTTTATTTCAGAGCCTCCTGCTTAATTTTACATTTGATTTTGGTCATCATATCAGGCACAGTGGAGTTAGTTTTTTTTTTTTTCTTCAGTGCTAGGGATTGAACCCAGGACCTTACTCATGCTGGAGAGGCACTTTATCACTTTACTGCTTGGCTCCTAAAAAATGATCCAGCCTGACCCCTCTACACAGAGTCTCTTGTATTTGAGAGCGGCCTATGGCAAATGTTTTTGGCACTTGTTTCAGCTATAGTAAGACTTGGACCATCATTAGTGAGATCACAGATAAGTCTTTTATTCTAGATTTCTATAATGAACTGGCATTTAACTTTTAAAATATATTAAAAAAATTTAATTACATTTATTTAATGTGTGTATGTGTGTGTGTGTGTGGGGGGTATGTGCCACAGTGCAAGTGTAGCCAGGGGACAACTTGCAGGAGTTGGTTCTCTCCTTCTACCATGTGGATCCCAAGGATCAAGCACTTCAGGCTTGGCAGCAAGCATCTTTACCCACTAAACCCTCTTGCTGTTCCCACATTTAAATTTTAAGTTTTAAAACATTCAAATATGAGAAAAGTCCAGGAAGTAACTCAGCTATGCATGTATTCACTGTCTTATACAGATGCTACCATTTTGCTGTATGTGGGTCAACCTTTTTGTTGCTGAAAAAAGGAACCACTACTACCAACAGGGCAAATCTCCCAAATGCCAAACCTTGCCCCGCTTTCTCTATGTCCTAGAGGAGTCACTGTGATAGCATCCCAAAGCATGTGTTCATATTTTCTACTACATTTGCATATATCCATAAATAATATACAATATTCTTTTCTGTTCTTAGATTTTTTTTTTTTGAGACAGAGTCTCTCTATAGCCCCAGCTGGCCTGAAACTTGCTATGTAGATCAGGCTAGCCTCAATCTCACTGAACTCTGCCTGCCTCTGCCTCCCTAGTGCTGAGATTAAAAGCGTGCACCACCCTGCTGGGCTCTGTTTTTAGATTTTATTCTAGTCATATACTATTAATCAGTTTGTAATTTTTTTCACTCAATACTACATTGTTAAGGTTTATGCATATTTTTATGTAAATCTAAATCATAGAATGTCGCTTATATTGCAATATGAGTCCAGTTATTCATTTCCTTTCTGATGAACAATTAAGCTGCTGTCAGTATTTTGCTCCTACAGTGTTGCACTGAATATCCTTTTGTTTTCTTGACCACATCTGTAATTCTTTTAAGGAATGCAAATGCAGGTAATGGGGTGAGAAGTTCTACCTCAAAGGGTTATCCGAATAGTTTCCAATGGGGAGCATAACAACATTCCTGAGTATGTAAAAACCACAGATAAAGCCCATCTGCAGAAGCCACCTGTGTGGAACCAGGTTCTTTGTAATAAAATCAAGACAAAATGGAAATAGAAGGTGATGCTTTGGCTCAAAACCATTGAAGAGTTAATTTTAAAAAATTATTATTATTCTTATTTTTTGTGTATGAATGTATTGCCTGCATGTGTGTAAGTGCACCCGTGTTGTACAATGCCCACGGAAGTCAGAAGAAGGCTTCAGATCCCCTTGGAACTGGAGTTATGGATGGTTGTTAGCTACCATGTGGGTGTTGGGAATTGAACCCAGTTCTCTGCAAGAGCAGTTGGGTGTCTTAACCATTTAGTCATCTCTCCAGCCCTTTTTTTTTTTTTTTTTTTTTTTAAAGACAATGTCTCCCTCTAGCTCCAGCTGGCCTAGGACGTGCTATGTAGACTAGGCTGGCCTCAATCTCACAGACATCGGCCTGCCATTGCCTCTGCTGGAATTAAAGACCCAGCTATGAAGAGTTAAAGTTTTAACTGAGGTGATAAGCTCAAAGGAGTTGATTCAAACAACCAAACTCACTGCTGAGAGTGGCAAAGCTCTTTGTAAGTAGGCTGGAATGCGTATGGACTACTGGAGACTCTTCTACTTTGCTTCCCTCCTTCAGGTAGCTTGGGCACAGTCATCTCAGACTCAAAGAAACCCTCTAGACCTCACACTAGGCTCCAAGGTTTCTGGGCAGCAGGACTAAGATCCATTCTTGTCAGGCACGGTGGTACATGCTTGTACTCCCAGCACTTGGGAGGCCGAGACCAGAAGACTGTGAGCTCCATGCCAGAATAGGCTACATAAGAAGACCTGCCTCAATAAAACCAAAGGCTAAGGATGTTGTTCAGTGTAGGAGCACAGCACAGGATCTGGGTTCAATCCCCAGAATCCTTCTCTCCACCCCCAAATCTACTCTTCATACAAGGTTTGAGGAGTTTTGCTTTTTCCAAGATCACAGCTCTTTGGGAGAAATAAGAATACATAGAAAGATTATATATTTCTAAAAACCCATACTGCCAAGGTAATATTTTTAACAAATAAAACTAAACAAAGCCCGTTTTCATCAGTGGATAACCTGTCCTTTCTAACATGTTCTATTAAAATACATAACACTGAACAAATGTAAACACTGAAAACTTAAGTGAAGTGGTACTAGGACTAAGAATGTTTACTTTTAGAGTACATAGTGCATCCATTACATACCATGTAAACTACTGTGTCTGTAATGGCCAGCAAATTATAGACCCTTTTTATTAGACACAAATTATGGACCATATGTTCTACAGCAATGGCTTAGAAGAAATTTTTTTTTTCTGTCCTAGGACATCCAAGGAATATTCCATCCTTAATTGTGGTTTACTATGGTGGCATGTGAAGGAACGAGAGAATTCTAGAAAGCACACTCACCTGCAGGTGATTTTTCTGTTCTGTCCTACCTGCAGCATCACAGAGAACAGATGTATCAATTGGTTGCTCTCCATTGATGCTGCTCTTTAGAATCAATATGGAGCTACAACACTGTTCAGATTGAACTCATCTGGGTGGAGGCTGGGCCCTGGCACTGGCATTTAAAGGTGGAAAAATAATGATTTACCTTAGAGCTGTTCTAACCTTTTAGTTACCCCAGAATCATATGATAAAACAGAGGTTTGGGGACTGATCCTAGAGCTTCTAATTCATCCATCTGGGGAGGGGCCAAAGAGCTTGCACCACTCACAAACTGTCAGGTGATGAGGATGCTGCTGGTTTGGGGTTCACCTTTGAGAAACACAGCCCTCCGTTATGTAGAAGCTTCCACAATGATCACATGAAACTGTTCTTTAGTAACTTAACAGTACAAGAGTAGTTAACAAATTATTTCCTTTTTTAGAAGGCAATCTATATTATGATTAGAAACAGTATGATATAAATTATACAACATATAACAGCTTTTTGTTTACTCTTTTAAAAAGGAAAGCTCCTTGGACACTAAATCTAGTGGAGTTTATTGGAACAAGCCAAAGCCGAACTGACTATGCACTGGGCTGCCCCAGAACCAGAGCAGGTTGTGAGAACACCAGCCGACAGTGTGAGCAGAGCAGTTACAGAAAATGAGGTGAAACCCAGCAAACAACTTCATTGACTATAACCTAGTCAACAGCCAACTGGGTACGGCTTGACTAACTATCACAGTTTGATTAGTTAATTTGTGATAAGACCTTTTAGAACCAAACAAAAAACTTAAAGTTACTGTGATTTAGTCTAGATTAGTTCAGTGTTTTCAGCCCACTGTAGGTGCCAGTAAAGCTATGTTCTCCTAGAAAATTTCATCTAGCATATCCCATCCAATAACTGGGGGTTGGCAGTTTTTCTGTAAAGGACCAGACTAGCAAGTGTTTTTGGCACTGCATATTATAGTCTCCGTCGCAGGCATTCAATTTTCCCAATTCAGAGCAGGCATAACTAAGCACCGGTGAAACATGACCTGGAAGAGCAGGTGGAGGGCCATGGGCATGGTGGTGCATACCTTTAATTCCAAGCACTCAGGAGGCACAGGCAGGCAGAGCTTTGTGAGTTCCAGGCTAGCCTGGTATACATTTTGAGTTCCAGTCCAGCCAGGGCTACATATACAGACTGTGTCTCAAAACAACAACAACAACAACAAACCAAAAAACATGAGGCTAACCCAACCTAACTCAACTCCAAAGCAAACCAAATCAAACCAAACTATCAAATCAAATAAAACCAAACCCTACCCTAAACCAATCTAACCCAAACCAAACCTAACCCTAAACCAATCTAAACTCAAATTAAATCAAACCACCAAAGCAACTTGGCAAGCCCCAATGCTCTGAACTGTGCTCACCATTTGAGCTGATTCTCCTGGGTTTCCTCATGTGCACGTGAGTTACTGCTGGCTGACTTTGTCAGAATCTTCACTGTGAACACAATTTGAGGTATGCCTTCCAGTCATTTTCATTGTTTATGAATGTTATATCTGTATGTTTATGAAATTATATGGAATGAGGCTGGGTGTGGTGATGTACACCTCTAATCATAGCACTCAGGAGGCAGAGGTAGGAGATCAGGCCAGCCTGGTCTACATATCAAATTCCAGGCTAGCTGGGGC
Source organism: Nannospalax galili (assembly GCF_000622305.1). NCBI lineage: Eukaryota > Metazoa > Chordata > Mammalia > Rodentia > Spalacidae > Nannospalax > Nannospalax galili. Next base: position 699,114 of record NW_008335435.1, read on the forward strand.
TACATGGAGACCCTATCTCAAAAAACCAATATATATTATATAATGTTCATATATAATATATATATATAATGTTTGTATAATATATAATGTTTATATGAATATACCTTTTTATTTCATTTTAAATACAATTACCAGTGAGACATAATTTGTTATCCACCAGTTTGGCAAAGAGTTGTGATAGGAGGAAAAGGAGGTCTTCACATATTATAATGCATAAAAATGTTCATTTTAATTGGAAGAGTTTGTAGTTTGTATTAGTAAAAACTGATAAACACAGGGTCTATTAAAAAGGGCTTATTTAAATAAATGTGGAACAGTTGCATTATGGAATATTATGCACATGCTAAAATAAAGTGTATTTCTATAGAAAGAGTTTCATAGTATATTAGAAATTAAATTGCAAAACATAAAAATAGTTTTAAAAGTGATTATCAGTGAAGTCATTGAACACTCTGGTTTTATATAAAACATACTTTAAGGGCTGGAGAGATGGTTAAGAACACTGATTGCTCTTGCAGAGGACCCGAGTTCGAGTCCCAACACCCACATGGCAGCTAAGAACTATCCTTAACTCCAGTTTCAGGGGAATCCAACACCCTCTTCTGACCTCCAGGGCATTGCATGACAAAGACGCACTCACATACATGCAGGCAATACACTCATATGGATAAAATAAAAATAATAAATATTAAAAAAATACATACACTTTAAAACCTACCCTCTAGCTAAAATTTCTACACGTGAAACACTGAGAGGGGCTAATTCCCCAATGGTAGGATTCAGATTAGATTATGAAGTGATTTCATTTTTCTTTTTTAAAAATATTTGTTATTTTTATTTTATGTGTATGAATGTATTGCCCACATATAGGTAGGTGTACCTCTGTTGTACAATGCCAGCGGAGGTCAGAAGAGGGCATCGGATCCCCTGGACTCGAGTTACAGATGGTTATTAGCTGCCATGTGGGTTCTCGGAATCGAACTTGGGTCCTCTGTAAGAGCAGTCAGTGCTCTTAACCGCTGAGCCATCTCTCTAGCCCCAAGTGATTTCATTTTTCATATATGAATTCTAAAATGAGTGAGATACTTTTTTGCATCTTGGCTTCCAAAGTTTTAAAATGCTTTTCCTGAGTCTCCTCACTGCAGCAGCTGGGACTGCTGGCTTACTTACTACTCAGAGCATGGCTTTCCAGGTAGCACTGAAAGTGTCCTTTACAAAACCGTCAACAGTAGCAACAGATAGAGTGGTGCCAATGTGCCCCGCACACAAGAGCCTGTTCTCTCCTGCTTTGCCATTCTCACCTTTAAGCAACAGATTTGTTGTGAACAATGGATGCCTTTATAGATGATATATTTGGCAATGATGCAAAGGATTAATTTCTTGAAGAAATTGCCATGGCAAGTGCAAATTCTCAGTTTTGATACCTATTTTGAGACCTGAAATAAGGCTTTTAATCAATGTATTATACATCAAATTGATACTGCTAACTTCTGATTATTCAAATTAATAAAATATTCATAGAGAAGTGTCCGAAGTTTTACATTTCCCAGACTTCCGTTCCCTATCCCCATTAATTATCATACCTAGAAGCTAATTTTAGTAGAAGCCGCAGTCATGAGGCTGAGGCAATCTGACAGGCCAGCAAGGCCAGATTACACTCGTGCTCTGTGGCACTTTGATGTCCAGGAAACGAAGAGAGATGGGGCAAATTGGGCAGCACATTATGTTAATGATTTGATTTAATCCCACCACCAAACTTTATGTAGCCTGTTAAAAAAGATGCTAACAGTAATTATACCACTTTGGAAAGGAAGGAGGGGACAAGCATTTCATACTGACAAAGTGGAGCTCATAAATGTTGTAAATGAAATGAAACAAAATGAAATAATCTATGATTAATTATAGATCACAGACATGAAAAAAAGAACCAAGAAATATGTTAAAGTTCTGGGAAATCTGTTAGATTCCTTTTAAGGATCAACAGTCTTAGAAATAACTATGAGTTGTCAGGTTCTGTTAACATGAATAAAAGAAACTAAATGATCTTAAATTGCTAACACAAGTGATTCCAGATAATTCAAATTCACAGTGTAACAGCTGTAAGTGATATTTACACAACACTACTTCTAGTTCTAGTCCTAAATGTGCAACACTATAGAAGCAAGGCACTTAAAAAATCTACATACTAAAGAAAAATGAGGAGGAACCCAATAGAGGGATGCTTTTGAAAGCCCTTGTCAAGAAACTCCAATGGACTCTCATATGAACATTAAAAAAAAAAGTCTACATAAATAAGGGATAACTATACAGTAGGGTTACTCTTAACTTTACCTCTAAACTTTTCTTTACATTGAGGTACCTTTGAAAATGCATTGTAAGAATGCAGACTCCTTGAGAACAGGAGACTATTTTTCTATCCATTGCTTTATTATTGGCCCCTAGAAGCAGCAGCACATGTCTGCTTTGTGAAACAGTGATTCTCTTTCTCCAATTCTTCAAAATTATCAGAGGAAGTGGAGTGTAGTGCCATTTAGTTGTAGACTTACTTATTCAGGAGGCTGAGGCAGGAGTATTGCATGAGCTCAGGAGTTTGAGGCCAGCCTAGGCAACATAGTAGGACTCCAGTCTCAAATTAAACCTAACCCAACCCAACACAACCCAACCCAACCCAACCCCAAACCAAACCAAACACTAAACCAAACCAAACCCTACCCTAAACCAATTTAATACAAACCAAATTAAACCCTAAACCAATCCAAACTCTAGATCAAACCAAAACACATACTAAACCAAACCATCAAAACAAAACACTAAACCTGACCCAACCTCTGCCCAGACATGCCAGTAGCAGCTTCTCCCAGTGTCACAGTCAACAATGCATCTAGACATTGCCAATGTCCAGTTGAAATGGTCTAAGATAGTGAGATGTAGAAATAATTTTCCATGCATTTGAAGTTAATTTTAGATGATGAATAATATTTATAAAATAAAAGTAACTGCTATATTATCCCCTCATATCTACTGTAGGATGATATCCAACACGTTTGTTGGTCTGTTGCATTGTAACTGACCTTTCCAGAAAGGCTGCAAGTTAGCATTTTCTTGCATCCATTTCTATACTAGGTATGTATAGAATTTTCTCCCATCCCTGAGATGGCACAGCTTTAGTAAGATCCTCTTTACTGTGTGGAGGAAGGGTGATGATAAAGATGGACACAATCCAGAGGCTAGATGTGGCTAATCAGGTCACTTTCCTTTGGGGATGGTCATTTTTGTGTGCCTATTCTTGGGCAAAAAGCAAGTGAGGCAGAGAAATTCAGTCAAACGACAGGAAAGGAAGGGTGTGTTACCCGCTCAGGGCATCCTCTAGGATATCTATTTAAAAAAAAATTGCCCCAAATTTATCCTTTCTCACAACTTTGTAATTAGGGGAATGATTGTGGGCAAGTTTTTTGGTTTTTTTTTTTTTTCTTCCAAGATCTTAGTTTACTCATTTGGAAAATGAGGAAAATGGGCCTGAAATTAGCTAAGAATTCCTGGGCTTAAGTATATAACTTTGCCTGACATTGTTTACAGTTATAATTTAACTCGTCAATTATTAATACCAGCTGACTTTTCATAAGCACATCTTCCCAATTCGTATGAGGTTTTCTGAAAGCAGGAACAGAGTACTGTATTTACTCATTACTGTAGGCAGTGACTCCCTTGAGGTATGAGTGCTATTTATAAACTGACAAGATAAATACAGCCTTTGATTACTGTCTTAATAGACCCAGAACTGATTCAATATCTCATTTCTTATATTCTTATGTTCAAAGACTAAATCATTATCTAACCAAAACAACAGGCTGAAGTAGGCACAGTCTTGCAGGAGAATTACTGATACAAGACAGAAAAATGCCTGAATCAAACATGCAGAATTAAGATAAATGAATGGTTTTTAGTGAAATGGTATGATGGTTAATTTTATTTGTCAACTGGGCCATGTGGTGTCCAGCCGTTTGGTCAACTCATAATAGTTGTTAAAAAGTTTGTGAGTTGACCAAATGAGTTTCTTTGAGGGTGTTTCTGAATAGATTAACATCTGAATGGGTAGACTGAGTAAAGCAAACTGATCCCCCTAGTGTGGATGGTCCCTATCCAATCAGTTGAAGACATGGATGGTACCAAAAGCTGAGAAAGAGGGAGCTTCTCCTGCCAGGCTGCTGTCACCTGGGACATGCCTTCAAATTTGGTCTGAAACACAGAATTCTGGTTCTTGAACCTGCTGGCTTTTGACCAAAACCTATGATGCCACTGGCTCTCCTGGTTCTTTAGCCTTTGGACTCAGTTTAGAACTATACAATCAGTTCTCCTGAGCAACCAGATTGCTGACTACAGGTTGCTATAATCACAGCAACCAATTCCTTTAATAAATCTCTTTTGATACATCTATCAATCACCTCCTGTGGGTTCTATTTATGACTATAATGCTAAATCTCATACAAGAAGTTTATTTTCTCACTGATATTATCAAATTGTTCTAATGAGAGATTGAGAATCACTTTTCATTGGCTTGATAAAATTACTTAACTGAACATTTGATTAAGCGAAGCTATTAAATTTAATTGAGTGCCATAATTAAAAGTGTTCAGATAAGCATATACAAAATTCCTTCTTTGATTTATCAGTTTTGAACAATGATGATTATACATATCAGGTTGCCACAGGTTAGATGATATTATTTTAAGAAATAATTATATAGTAATTATAATAACAGTACACTTTTGAGGAGATGAGATGTTTTCTCATAAAAATGTATATCTTGCACTGGGGAGATAGCTCAGTTGGTAAAGTGCTTGCTGTGTAGTCATGTGGATCTGAGTTTGGATCCCCAGAATGCATATAAAAAGCTGAATGCAGTAGTGAGTGCCTGTAGCCCCAGCAATAGGGAGGTGGAGACAAGTAGATCCCTGGAGCTCCCTGGCCAGACAGTCTAGACAATTAGTGAGTTCCAAGTTCAGAGAGAGACCCTGCCTCAAAAAATAAGGTGGAGAGTGACTGAGGAAAATACCCAATGTTGACCTCTGGCCTCCACATGCACCTATACAAATGTGCATAAACACTTGTAAACACATATGCACATATATACTGGAACATGCATACACATACATACATACCAAAAAATGTGTATCTCTGTTTCATGGGGGTACTGTGACAAACATGTTTTGCTTAGGACTTTGTTTTATAGACATATTAAGCTTAGAATATGTGAAAGAAGAGTTAAAGAGTTTTTGGATTTTCCAAAAAAAGTAGAAATACAAAAAAAATTCAGGAAAGTTAATGTAAACGAACAGAAAATACCGTTTTTCCCACTTAACATTTACTTTTTTTCCTCCCCTTCATCCGTCTCTCCCTCCTCTCCCTCCTGCCCTCCCTGCCTTTCACCCTAATGCTGGGGATCAAACCCAGGGCCTTGCATGTTAGGCAAGTACTCTACCACTGAGCCAGATTGTCCACTCACCTTGTTTCTCTCTCTCTCTCTCTCTCTCTCTCTCTCTCTCTCTCTTTCTCTCTCTCTCTCTCTCGGAGAATTACTATGTATTCCAAGATGGCTTTGAACTTGCAATTCTTATGCTTTATTCTCCTGAGTACTGAGTGGTGCCATCTACATTTACTTTCTAAAACTTTCCCTGCCTCCATATATAACAAAACAAACAAACAAACAAACAAACAAAGCTCTGGCAGACACTGGCAGACAGTGAACTTCCCATGTATATTTAAAATATAATTCTATTTTGTCAGAAATGAAAGAAACCTTAACAGTTAATCAATGATTATATTTAGATAGAATGCTCTATGAATCTGTGTAGGTAAGCTAATACAGTTCCAATGTAACTCCACAGTTTGAACTGTTTAAGACTCAGATCTGCTTCAATGTATCTTTGTACACTGGAACTGAAAAGAAGCAGGAAAATCAGCTGGTTTTAGCAAGTCATGATCTATGCTACTGGTGTCAGGTACTCTTGGCAAAGTAATGGTTATATGTTGTAGTATACATAAGAAAAGTATAAATAGAGGTTGAGGAGGTTGCTCAGTTGGTAAAATGTTTGCTGTGCAAGCATGAGGACATGGGTTCAAGTCCCCGCTACCCACATAAGAAAGCTGGGCAAAGCAGCCTGTGTCTTTAATTCTAGCCCTGGACATGGAGAAAGGAATAACCTTACTGGTCAAGCTCCATGTTCTGTGAGAGATCCTGTCTCAAAAATACAGTGGATAGGGGCTGGAAAGATGGCCCAGCAGTTAAGAGCACTGGCTGCTCTTGCAGAGGACCAGGGTTCATTTCCCAGTACTTACTTGGTGGCTAACAACCATCTGTAACTCTAGTTCCAGGGGATCTGATGCCCTCTTCTGACCTCCATGGGCACTGCACAACAGAGGTTCACTTACATACATACAGGCAATGCACTCACAGACATAAAATAAAAACAATAAATAAAATATTATAGAAAAGAAGTGAAAAAAAATAAGGTGGATAGTGGCCCAAGAACTAGGAGGCAGAGGCATAGGCAGGTGGATCTCTGAGTTCCAGGTTACCTGATCTACATAGAGAGTTTTAGGACAGCCAGGGCTACTTAGTGAGACCTTGCCTCAATAAATAAATAATAAATAAATAAACAAATAAGTAAAAAGTGGAAAAAAATAGAAGGTATAGAGTGGTTGAGGAAAAACCTGATGTTGACCCTCTGGCCTCCACACACACATGCACACATGTGCATATGTGCTTGCACAAAAGCATGAATATATACATACATAAACAGAGAAAAATTTCATAAATAGTCTTACAGTAGTTACCCAGTTAAGATTTTGATGACACATTAAAACATTTCCAGAAATATTTTTGCCTTAAGATTTCTTTTCTGCAGACTGATGTAGTATGTATGAAAATCATCCTTAGAACATTCCAACTGGCATCAAGCTACTCACTTGTTTGTTATTCTTGGAGGGAGAACCTGGACTGATACAGTCATCATTGTCTGGAGCTGATCTTTCTTCCTCATCTGTTACAAAACATGATGGCAACATTTAACCAAGTTTGCCATTTTCAGCTCATGAAGTAGAAATGTCCATGTCATAGAACAGCATCAAAGAATACAACCACCAGGCCTAGATTGCTTCTAGCAGCAAATGTGTTTGCATAGACATTTTTGGAAAAGAGCAAGTGACTGGAAACTCCATGTTCAGTTTTGGTAAACACAAAGGAAATAAAAATAAATATACAGCTTGTTAATTAAAAAATTAAAGAAAAAAATAGATGCATAAGGCAACACATTTTCTTTTTTCCCTTTTAAATATTTTTATATTTACCTATATGTTCATTTTGTGTATGTATGTATGAGCATGTGTTACCAAACATGTAGAGGTCAAAGGATAATTTGTGTAAGTTGGTTCTCTCCTTCCAATGTGTGGGTCTCGGGGACTGAACTCTGATCATCAGGCTTGGTAGAAAGCACCTTTATCTGCTGAGTCATCTCCCTAGTCCCTTATTTTTTCTCTTTACTTTTGAACTTTATTAAGCTTGAGAAGTTTCACCAATCTTTCTATATTTTGCTAACTGTATTTTGAAACCAGAAGCAATTTAAAAAATTTCCATATACGATGGCAGCAAACAAGCACCAAAACAGTCAAGCTTTATTATAATCCCAAGTAGAAGATAGCACAAAGAAGGGCCGGAACAGCTAACATATGCACAGGAAATGTACAACTCTTTAGTAAAAGATAGGCAATGTTTCAGTGGGAAGCTATCAAAGACTGAGGGAAGGAGGAGTTTTCTAAAGAGCAGCTGCACACTTTATCACAGTTTGCATTAATGTGCAGAGACTTCATTAAGTAAATACTTATTAGATATGCACAAAATTCAGGTGAGGGGCAGCAAATCTTTCACTCTTCTGTACACCTCAGGTCACACACCAGTTAAAGATGTGCTAATGGATACACACTAATAGGAAAGCAGGAGGGGGACTAACTGGGGGAAAGGAGAAAATAGCTGTGAGGCAGTGGGTGAGGGGGATGAATGAAAACAATAATAACAATATAGGTAGAAAAATGTCATGAGGCAGCCCATTACTTTGAATATTAGTCTAAAAATGTGATTCTAGGTAACTACAGTTGATAGCTTATCAATAGTTGTCAATAGCGCAAACATGAAGTTCAATGTCCTGAATGTCCACCTTTTCCTTTATTCAGTAGTCACTGTTTTGGGAGTATGAGATCTACATCTGTGCTGACTACTGGTCAGCAGGCTACATGGACGTATGCCAAGATATGATGTCACCCCCTCATGCCACACAGCAATCTTTCAGGACTATGTCACAGGCAGTTGTGTCCTGCTTCTTTAGTTAAACAGTACTGAATACTATACAACCTTTCCGTGTAGTATTTTGATAGCACTGTCCACTAGTCTTTTATCTCTATTACCTTTTTTTACCCCAATAGGAAGCTGATGAAACTGTGTTACCAAGTCATCTGGAGCTGCAGATACACCTGTAAGAGCAAGCCCTTTCTATCCATGCAACTGAGTCCGAGACATATGCTATCTACCAAGGCTAGGTTCAACTAGTGTCTGTGGTCCTACAGCTATTCAATTATAGAAAGAACATCTCTCTTCTATTTTCCTACTATACATTCTTTTAAGTTACTATATGAATTTGTAACTACTTAATTAAGCCTGAGAGGTACTGGGTGCCTGCTGGAGTGTCTGGGCAAGCAATGCAGAGCCTGTGGGTGGCAAAAGGACACTTGCTCAGCCCCAGCTCTGAAAAGGCACCCAAGCCACCACAGCAGCCAAACCCTCACCTGCCATCTCATAGCAGATGTCTTCCAACAGTCTACACAAAATCAATGTTATCCTTACTTTTAAACATTAAAAAAAATTATAGCAGGCTGTGGTGACATGCATTTTTAATAACAGCAATTGGGAGACACTGGCAAGCAGATCTGTGAATTCAAGGCCTGCCTACTCTATATAGTGAGTTCCTGTTTCAAAAAAAAAAAAAAAGACAGCTCTATTGAGGTAGAAATAAGTTTAAACTACATACATATTTGAACTGAAAAATTTGGTATTTTATATTTAATTCTGTGAAGCCATCACCATAATTAAATGAGTGAAAATAAGCCAACAAAATGACTCAGTGGGTAAAGGCACCTACCACCAAACCCGATGATCTGTTTGATCCTTTGGGATCTACCTAGTGAAAGAGGAAAAAAAAACAGATTCCTGAAAGTTGTCCTTTTACCTCCTCATGTACTCTATGGTGTACACCCATGTAAAAAGAAACATAAAAAAAGGATTGCGAACCTAATGAGCACCTGTCTCTGGACTCTTGTGTCCTCTGCCCACCCTGCTCCCTCATGTGTCTCTAGACCACTGACCTGCTTCTGTCACTACAGAATTAGTTTGCTTGTATTATACTTTTATATAAATGAAATCAAGACAATACGTTGTCTTATTTTAGACAAAATTCTTGATTTTAATTTAAAAAAGGCAAAGGTATAGAAAAATCTAATTGAAAACACTGAATCTAAGGTTACAAACTGCTTAGAACATAAACTGGGGGCAAGGCCAGCAATGGCACTTGTATTCTACTGGGGACTCCAAGTTGACTTAAGAAGGGACAGACCAATAGTCCGAAGAGCTGTGACCTATCACTTCTGTCAGGACAGGTATCAGGAGGTAGAGACCGCTAGTAAATGATGATATTCTAGAAGGCATGCTCTCACAGACAAAGCAGTTAAATAAGTAACAATCAACAGAAAGTCACCTTCTGGCTCCAATTCTTCTGTCACTTCTGTTTCATCTTCAGAGGAAGCCAGGCTTTGTGACGCAAGCTGGCCTTCAGATAGGAAGGATGCGTCATCTTCTTTCCCTTGTGTTTTGTCAGTGTTTTCTTCTACCTTAGTCACTGTGTTTTCTTGTGAAACCTGCAGAGACAGAAGCACGCTGCTGTATGGATTATTGCTTGGAGTACATTTTATAGCATCTTGCTGAAGCACTTGAATAATAAAATCCATACATATGAGACTTAAGTAAACAGATTTGTAGTGGGGAGTGGTGTCTCACGTCCCTGATCACAGCACTTGGGAGGCTGTGGCGGGAAGATCACTGTGAGTCCAAGGTCAGCATGGGCTACATGGGGAGAATAGTGAGTTCCAAGTGAGTCTGGTCTACAAACTCGCCGATGTTTCAAAAACAATAGCATACACAAAACTCAAAACTGCAAAATATGCAAAGATATTCAATATATATATAGAAGATGCGTTAGAAAACAGTCACTTAAATTGTGGCTGTACAGATAGATGAAAATATACAGGTCCATAAAAATTTGAATATATATTAAGAGTGAAAGGTGTAAGCCTGCTGTGGGGGTATGCACCTGTAATCTGAGTGCATGGAAGTGAAAGCAGGAGGCCCTCCTTGGATACATACTGAGTTTTGAGTTTGAGGTCAGCTTGGGGTATATGAGACTGTCTCAACAGAACAGAACAAAGCAAAACAATGAAAGACGTATTACTCTCAAAATGAATTTTATATTGATTTTTAGTTCACATAATTATCTATTATGTGCGATGTATAGCCAATTATAGCTGCTAAATTTGTCATATTTTTAATCTTCCTATTGCAAAGAAGTTACATACAAAAGTAGGAGTAATACCATGATTTCCTGAATCATCCCTAATACAAGACAAAGTCTTCTAAGTCCCAAATTAAACCTTTCAGAATAATTTTAATACAAATGCATACCCTGGAAGTATGTGGAACAGCTGGCATATTGATTTCTATCTCTGGAGTGTGCTCCACTTCTGGGGCGTTTTCCTTCCTATCTTCTGGAGCAGTAGAAGCCTCCTTCGATTAGTATGAAAATACCAATATATGTTATTTTGTATTTATTACTAAATCCCAAATCATTTTAAGCCTTTTACATGTACACACAGAGAGTCACACATGGATGGGTGCACGCACACATAAATATACTAAGAAAAAAATGGCAGTAAATACTCTTCTTTTTGTTATGCTGGGGATGGAACCCAGGGTCCTAGTGCATGTTAAGCACATGTTCTAGCATTGAGCTACATCCTCTTAATGTGTCTACAACTTCACAACTGCAAATGTAGTATATTGAAACACTGTTATCATGGCAAAAAAGAGAAAGCAATGCAAATGTCCAATAAGACATCAACTAACATATGGTGCATCCAGATAATCAAGATCTGTGCAGCTATGAAAAGACAATGATGGAGATCTGTACTCACTCATATCACAGTGAGAAAAGCATATGGAAACAAGGCACATATACAGACATATACACATGTGTGTGTGTAGTTGTTTCAAGTTTTGTGAAAAATGAATCTGCTATGAAACATATGTATGTGTATATATCCATGGGAAATTCACTAAAATGCCATGTTGTAAATTTGGAAAAATTAATTTCAAAAAATATTTATTATTTTTATTTTATGTATATGAGTGTATTGCCTGAATGTATGTGAGTACACCCATGTTATGCAATGCCACGGAGGTCAGAAGAGGGTTTTGAATTCCTCTGGAATTGGAGTTAAGGATGGTTCGTAGCCACCATGTGGGTGCTGGGAATTGGACCCGGGTCCTCTGCAAGAGCAGTCAGTGCTCTTAACTGCTGAGAAATCTCTCCAGCCCCTAGAAAAACTAATTTTAATTTTATGATTTATTTTTATTTATATTTTTAACATTTCTATGATAATCATATAATACTAATGTAATTTAAGAACTGTATATGCTGGAACAGGTATGTGCTTCCTATGATCAATATTATCTTTTAGTACATCAAATACCAACTTATAGTCAACTATTTTTCTAGCACTCATAAACTATGCTTATTTTTAAAATAGTTTATAATTTCTACTATTTTAAAAGTAAAAATGGCCAATATAGGAAATGTTAAAGATAATAAGAAAATATAAAATAGGTATCAATACAAATTCCTACTACACAAAGGTAATATTTTTCTTAAATTTAAAAAAATTTTTGACAGTTGTTAGCTACCATGCGGGTGCTGGGATTAAAACCCAGGTCTTCTGTAAGAACAACCAGTGTTCTTAACTGCTGAGCCATCTCTCCAGCCCCACAAAGGTAATATTTTAAGAACTTAGTAACTTTTATGTCTTTAAATTAATGCTTGATTCAAAGAAAAACTGTTGGTTACATTACTATATTATAAACATTGTGTATCTTGTTACTTAAAAAAAAACATTAGTATTATAACCATTTTCCTCTGACATCAAACTTTGGGAAAGCATAATCTTAACAACATAATATTGCATTGATGGATGTACCACAGCTTAATGAACTATTTTACTACTATTGGATATTTAAGCTGTTCACAATTTTAAGGTATGATTACCAGTATTACAAAGACCATCTCCATATATTTCATTTTATATTAATAGCCATTTACTTAGAAATTAGGCTACCCAGGTCAAATCCCAGCTCTAATACTTGGACCACAAGCAAGTTTCTTATCCTCTCTAGTCATTACTTTTCCCATCTTTAGGTGGGATAATTCTAGTATAAAGCACACAGGGTTGTTTTGAGGATTAATGCACACATAGCATTTATTTCAGTGCCTGGAATAAATAATAAGAACTCAATAAATACTAAGAAATATTCCTTTAGTTATAATTATTGAATTCATCTGTTTAGTTCATATAAATTAAGTGCTTTGTGTATGCCAAGCAGTATGTGAAGTCTTGAGATGACAGAATATTTGGATGTGGATAGTGATCATACTATACTCATGTAAAAATTCATCAGGCCACATGATTAAGATTTATGTCCTTTGATACTTAAGTTTAATGTTAAAAAGAAAAATATAGGTCGGGCGTGGTGGCATATGCCTTTAATCCCAGCACTTGGGAGACAGAGGCAGGTGGATCTCTGTGAGTTCAAGGCCAGCCCGGTCTATATAGTGAGTTCCAGGACAGCTGGGGCTACAGGGAGACCCTGTCTCAAAAAGACCATCCCCCCCCAAAAGAAAAATATAATGTTGATGAACTGGATGGGGGATGTAATAAAGATTCGTGCCTGTACGACTAAGTAAACGATTAGATTATGTCACTTACTAAGAAGAGGAAACACTAAATGAGGCAAAATTTTGGAAGGGGGTGAATGTTAATCAGTTCAGTTTTGGGCATGTTAAGTTTAAATTCCTATTAGAAACCCATTGCATATGAAATAAGTAGTAAGAAAATGAATAAAGAATTTGCAGTGAAGCTGATGTTAGAGATTATAAATATAGGGATGCCAACATATAGAAGCTTTTTTTAAGTGTTGGGACTGGATAAGACCGCTTAATAAAGATACAGATTGAGAACATAGAAGTGGTCTAAGGTTTGACTTCTGAGACACTTCAACATTGACAGATGTGGTCCAGGGGAGTGGAAATAATAATTGGTAAAGCTGAAGAAAACTAGCAAGGCATGGCATCCAAGGAGCCATGTGAAAGGGGAGAGAAGATTTACCAGAGAACTTAATACTGAATAAGACCAAAGAAAGCCACTGTGACCTTAGCAAGAAAAGTTTTATAAAGATATAAGCTTGACTGGTGCAGGACCAAGAAACAGTATGAGGAAAGGGAGACAGAATTTTGCCAACTTCTTTGAAGACCCTTTGTAGATGGGTGCAGAGGACTGGGACAGTTGTAGCTGGAGAGGGATATGGGGCCATGAAAGGGTAGATCAAGAATACAAACTGGTAACATAGCGAAGATGTACTATACTCACTTGTTTCTACTTAAGTCAGGTAGAGTATAGTAAATGTCTACATTCTATTTCAAATATTTCTGACAGAAAAGGAAAATCAGTATTTTGAGAATTTATTACTTACAGAACTCTGATGAGGCATGATATCCACAAAAGAAACCTTTTTGTCCACAGGTTTTGTTAAACGCTGTCTTGGTTTAGGTTTTGGTGTCTAAGATAAAATGATATGTCAGACGATGATGATCATTGCATTTCAGAAATGGCCTTAGCTATTTTTGGGTGGAATTATTTGGCTATTATGTTTATATTCAAAGTGTTATACTTGAAAGGAAATTGAAAGTACTGTTACTCACTACAGCTGGCGTGACACCGGGGGATGCTGGAGGTAGTCTCTGAACAACTTCTGGCTCTTCTCTACACGTGAAATTCCCTAAGTCCTCAGTAGTTATTGATGTGCTTGGTGGAAGGTAAGCAAATTTCCATTTCAATATAACATGGATGGTTCCTGCAGGATGCTTTTGATGATCTGTTAACTCAAATATCCCTGTAAGTTATAAAAATAATTTTGATCAATGCTAGAGTGAAATTTTGTTGTAATAAAAATTAAAGAGGAAAAAGAACTACTTTCAAATTTAAAAATACTTTTGAAATTTGAAAGTAGCTCTTTTCTCACAACTTACAACTCAAATGTATTAGAAAATAAAGGCAAAAGATCTACGATAGGTTCATCTTTCAACTTCTTTCAGAAGTTAAGGTCTCATATAATACTGATTCAACAATGAGATTAATGCATAAGTATTTTATTTTCTTGTGTGTGTATGTATGTTGGTGTGGTATACATGTATGTGTGTGTGTGTGGAAGCCAGTGGTCAACCTTGGGTATCATTCTTTAGGGGCTACCCATTTTACTTTTTGAGATAGGGTCTCACTGAGACCTGGGCTTTGCTGATTAGGATAGGCTGGCTGACCAGTGAACCCCAGGGATGCTTCTCTGCCTCGCCAGTTCTAAGAGTGGTAACATGGCACTTGGCTCTTTACATGGGTCCTGGGGATCAAATTTAGGTCTTCATGCTTGCATGACAAATGCTTTGCTGACTAGCCTATCTCTGCAGCCCCTAATGTAGAGATATTTTAATTCATTGAAATTAAATTCAGGTTACTCAGATTTCCTAGCCTTCTATAAGACATTATTCCTGGGTTCTGGCTCAAGTATCAACCTTCATTTTAACTTGAATATTCTTGCAAGAGGCAAAATATTCTAAAACTTTAAAAATTTCAAATAATTTAATATATAGTCAAATTACTAAATATCTGTTGTAATTTTAAATATTTACTAAGATTTAGGTTACTCCAATAAGAGCATAGCAATAAAGTCCATGAAATAAGCAGATCACCCCAAACAAATAGTAACACAAAATAGCACTTAGTTGAATATATAATATTAAGTCATGAACTTTAATCTAAATTTTAGGGATGAAAAAATCTGTAATTAATAAATCTATATTTCAGGTATGATTTTTGTTTACAGGCATTCTTTACTTGGTCCTCAAGTATTGACATTTCTTTTAATGGCTAGCTGGGGGAAAACTCTCACTACCTCCAAACCCCCCAAACTCTAGGCTTTTGGGGAGGAAAAGGATATGGGTGCAATATAAAGAGGTGACAAACTTCTATTATAGGCAAGTTAGGGCTTCCAAAATGTCTGAGTGAAGAGCTCAGCAAATATTCATCCAAAAAGGCAAGGGTAAAAGCAGAGAAGTGGTCAATGGCAGTGATTGAATGGCTCTGAGGATTGATCAAATGTGTACAACAAGCCAAGAAGCACTACCTCAAGCAAGCCTGCTATGCAGTATCAGTAGGAATTGCAGGAGTCTGTGGGTCTGCTCTTGCCTTCCCCTCTCTGTTGGTACCTTAATTCTACCCCCCAGGGGGTGACTTTATTTGGAACAGAGTATAGACAACTTTATTTCTAGAGGCACTGTTTAAAAACAACAGCAATCTCAGTGCCAAATAGATAAGCAAGCCAAGATCTTAGCCAGAATTCTCAAGCAAAAAACTAAAAGTTTGGCAGTAATTTAAGACAAGCAACTGCAAGACATTCACAGTGGGCCTTTATGAGATCCTATTTATGCCCTATGGTATGGAATGCTGTGGTTGTATACTAACCTATGTGTGTGCTGAGAAGAAACTCAAGAGAACCTTAGTAGACTCTGTTGCTAGCCAAATGAGAAGTCTAGCCTAGCACTAGCAGACTTACAGACCACAAACTATACACTGATCCACAGATAAATGATGGGAGATTGCTGATCCAAGGTGTTTAAGCCAAACTTTTTTAAAAAATTATTTATTTAATAACCACACAATCAGAAGAAGCATTTCATTACAACAGCATTGACATATTCAATAACAATTTCCAGAGCTAAGATGCATCTCCTTCAAAATTGGCTGTAAATTTTTAGGTTTACAGTT